>NW_015177060.1:47945-72074 GCF_001447785.1 Gekko japonicus
AGTGGAATATTTGACTGCAGTCAGGTAAGTGATCAGTTGAGCTGCCAACTGCCAAGATTTGTCTGTTTCTTTGCCAGGCACACTGTTTAAAACGCTGTTAAACTATTTATCTTTTGTCCCCCTTGCTAATATGCCATATTTTCTGTTTTCCCAGGGCGCCAATGCCTCCGCTTTGGAGAAAGAGATTGGTCCGGAGCAGTTTCCAGTGAACGAGCATTACTTCGGCTTGGTCAACGTGAGTGGGTCTTGCATGCTGGGTACGGGTTTGTGTTCGGTGATGCCTGCCTGCCTCCGCCGCTGGGTTCCAGGCCACGTGTCTGTGGGTGGTGCTGCTGGCGCAAGAGAGAAAGAGGCTCAGATTAGGACTTTGGGACCTGCACATGACACTTTAAAAGAATTATATTTTTTGATGTTAAATAAAGCAGACTTAACAAACTTGACTTTAAACAGCTGTCGATTTCCTATTTGGGCAAGCATGTAGCGACTCAGCAATTGCAAAAACTTGGGTAGAAATTCTGAGTCAGTTCCAGTGATGTGTAGGCAGCTAATTTGAGCAAATTTTTTAAAAAACCAAGAAAACTTGCTCCCAGGAATAACCTGCTTGTTTGAGCACGATAACATCAGAGCTGTGAACGTATGAGGGCACAAGAGCAACTGTTCTGGATCACGCCAGTGGTGCTTCAAAGGCAGCATCCTGTTCTACAGAGTGGCCGACTCCTGGGAGTCCGGCGGGCAGAGAACAGAGGCTCCTCAGCACTGGCATTCACAGTGTGCGACTACCACTGAATATGGAGTTTACTTACTTACTGAAAGAATCTCTGTGCCACTGCACTGCAGAACCTGTTTGAGATGCCTCATTGTGGTGGCTCATGAGTCATTGTGGCTAGCTGCCATTGATGGACCCGTTCTTCATAAATTGGTCTAATCCTATTTCAAAGCTAACTGAACCAGTGGCTATCGCTGCATCCTGGGGCACTGAATTCTTGGAATGGAGGGCTAATTCACTTTGCCCCTCCTGAATCTACTGCCCATCGGCTCCACGGGATGCCTGCAAGTTCTAGGACTATGGGAAAGGGAGAACAAGGTCTCTGTCCCCTTTTCCCACCCCACGCATAATTTTATAAACCTTTGTCATGTCACCCCATAGTCCTGTTTCATTTGAACTGAAAAGCCCCTTGCTGCTTGGCTTTTCCTCGCAGTGGAGGTGCTCCAACCCCCCGATTATTTTGATCTTCTCCTGTCCCAGTGCCATAATATCCTTTTCGTGTTACTGTGACCAGAACTGTACACCATATTCCAAATGTGCCTACACCATAGGTCAATCAAAGATGATGATACTGGCAATCCTTTTTTCAGTCCCTTTCCTAATAATCCCCAGCACAGAATTTGCTCCCCCACAATGAGTCAATGTTTTCATTGAACTATCCAAGAGCGCTCCGGGGCCTCTTTCCTGGTCAGTCACCACCAGTTGATCCCATCAGCGTATATTTAATGAAATTTTTGTCCCAATATGCAGTACTTCCTGCTTACTCACAGTTGACCTCGTTTGCCACATTGCTGCCCACTCACCTGGCTTGGAGTGATCTTTCTGCAGCTGCTCACGATCTGCTTTGTCCCTCCGTCTCCTGAATAATTTGGTGCCATCTGCAAACTGGGCCATTTCACCGATCATCCCAATTCCAGACAAAGTATGTAGTGTCAGTCCCAGTCACTGTGAAAGTTTGCTGCTTCCTCCTGCTTCCTCCAGTTTGGTGTCGTGGTTAAGTGCACGGACTCTAATCTGGGAGAACCGGGTTTGATTCCCCACTCCTCCACTTGCACCTGGCTGGATGACCTTGGGCAAGCCGTAGTTCTGACAAGAGCTGTCCTTGAAAAAGAGCAGTTTCTATCAAGAGCTCTCTCAGCCCCACCTACCTCACAGGGTGTCTGTTGTGGGGGGGGGAGGGAAAGGAGTTTGTAAGCTGCTCTGAGACACCTTTGGGTAGTGAAGGGCGGGCTATAAATCCAATCTCTTCTCTTCCTCTTCCTTGCGAGAACTATCCTCTACAGTAGATCTCCTCTGGATCCCTTTTTAAAAACTGGCATTATATTTGCTCTCTTCTAGGCTTCTGGCCAGAGGGCTAGTTTTAGTGATAGGTTGTATATGTTTGTTAGGAGATGAACAGTTTTGCATTTGAGGTTCCTTCAGAACCCATGGGTTTATGCCATCCGGACTTGGGGGTTTGTTAGTTTTTAATTTGTCCATTAGCTCCAGAACTTCCTCTTTCATTGCTGTTCTTTGACTCAGTACGTCTGACCAGATGGGCCGCTGGTCTGATCCAGCAGGGCTCTTCAATCCCCAGCATCTCGAGCTAAAAGGGTCAGGTGGTAGGTGATGCGAAAGACCTTTTACCGGGAACCCCGGAGGAACCCCGGAGAGCTGCTGCCCACCTGAGGGCCAAGGGTCTGCTTCAGTAGAAGGCAGCTCCCTGTGTTCCTTCTGCTTTCGCAGTCCATTAACTGGGAGGGGCAGTGGCTCAGTGGCGGGACATTTTTTGTCACAAACCAGGCTGCACTTTGGTGTTTTAGGTGCAGAACCAGTTTGCATACCAAAAAGCATCTTCCTCAAGAGTGGTTTCATGTCTGTCCTAGAATATCAGAGCCTTGGATGACACGGGGGGGAAGTCAGGACTGTAAAACTAGGGGGGGGCCATAGAGGATGCTAAAATGTCCTTTATACCACCCACGGTATTGGCAAGAGTATGAAGCCGTTTCCTATTAATAACTTCTTACTCCCCCCTTTCCTCTTTTGGTAGCAAGAACTGCTTCCCCAGCCTCAGCAGTCTTTCTTGCAGTTCTTCTGACTTTTCAAGTCATGATATGAAATGCCGTTGTCTCTTGGGCAGTTGCCAGATACGATAGGCAGTGTTTGACCCAAGAGCACATAGATGCCCAGGGCTGTGATTGACCACGCGGCCCTGTAATGCACGGCTTCTTGATGGTTCCATTGGAACTCTCTAATGAACCCTTTCTTATGGGCTTCTCAAGCCTGTTTCTCCATTTCTAGGACAGCCACACAAAATGGAATTGGTTGGTCCCTGTGTGAGAGAAGATGCTGGACTACATGGACCACTGCTCTGATCCAGCAGGGCTCTTCTGATGGTCTTATCAGGGGAAGGCCTCGGCCTCTCTGCCCTGTTGTTGGACCTCCAGAGGAACTGGTTGGCCGCTGTGTGAGACAGGATGCTGGACTAGATGGACCACTGCTCTGATCCAGCAAGGTTCTTCTGATGTTCTTATGAAGGGAAGGCCTCGGCCTCTCTGCCCGGCTGTTGGCCCTCCAGAGGACCTGGTTGGCCACTGTGTGGTCCACTGGTGAGCCAAAATCTCTTTCCTATTTAGCTGTAAAAATGGCCACCAGACTGGTCCTGGCACAAGCACTTACCCATGCTTGTGTTGATCAATCACTGGTCTAAAAGGGCAAACAAACAGATTTTTTTTTCCTCCCAGCCTTACCTGTTTGCACAGAGGTGGTTCATAAGAACATAAGAGAAGCCCATGTTACTGGATTGGTCCTGGCACAGGCACTTACCCATCCTTGTGTTGATCAATCACTGATCTAAAAGGGCAAACAAACAGGGTTTTTTTTCCCTCCCAGCCTTAACTGTTTACACAGAGGTGATTCATAAGAACATAAGAGATGCCAATGTTGGATCAGGCCAAAGGCCCATCCAGTCCAACACTCTATCATACAGTGGCCAAAAATACCAGGTGCCATCAGGAGGTCCAGCAGTGGGGCCAGGACACTAAAAGCCCTCCCACTGTTGCCCCCCCCAGCACCAAGAATACAGAGCATCACTTGCCCCAGACTGAGAGTTCCTATCTGTACCTTGTGGCTAATAGCCACGGATGGACCTCTGCTCCAGATGTTTCTTACCTCGCCCCTGGCTGCCTAGCAAATAGCTGCTTCCAAGTGTTTTCTGAAACAGACCAGGCTGGGGTTTCAAAGAGAACTGGCGAATGGTGCTCATGATCTTTGATAGAGCAAAGTTTGGGTCCCCTGGCACCTTTAAGACCAACCAAATTTAATTCTGGCTATAAGCTTTCCCGTGCATGCGCAGAATAAAATTTTGTTGGTCTCCAAGGTGCCACAGGACTCAAACTTTGTCCTGTTGCTCCAGACCAACACGGCTGCCCACCTGGATCTATCTTTGGATAGCGTTTCTCTCTCCCATCCCCTTTCAAGGCTGCTCTGCCCGTCTTCACCCAAGAGGGGCCCTGCCATTTGTTCAGTGCGGCCGCAGGTAGCCAACTGCAAACGTGAAAAATCCCGAAAGTGGGGTCAGAAGACCTCAGTGGGGGGTGAGAGTAGTCTTTCCGATTCATCAGCACAGAGGAAGAGATGGGAGATTAGCAATGGGAAGATAAACGGACTACTGTATTGTATGAAAGGGTTTTTTTGCACCTTTGTGGCTCTGCCTGTTCAATCATAACCTGCCGTTGGAGGCAAGGGGTTGCAGGGACCTGCAACTGAACACATATTAAGGTGTCTTACGCTGAGTCAGACCAGCGATCTGTTGAGGTCAGTCTTGTCTCCTATGACAGGCAGCAGCTTCCAGAAATCTTTTACATCACTTCCTACCTCATCCTTTTAACTTAGAGATGCCAGGGGTTGAACCGAGGGCCTTCTCCGGGCCACGGAGAAGCTCTACCACTGAGCCACTTCCAGCACCTTGAATCCTCACTTTCTGATCCTTGTGTGGACGACATAGCACTTAACGTGTGGTGGTGGTGGTGGTTGCAGTGGCTGGCCCTGTGCCCAAACTTGTTGGCATCTGCACACTGGATCTCACATTACAAAAGGATCCAGACACATCAAGGCCAGGACGTACAGCCCTAATCCGTGTGCCCTTCTGTGCGCCACCTTGAGTTTTTGAGAGGTGTCAATAATCTGTTACACTCCAGTACTGAATATGTTTCCTCTATGGATGTTGGACTGGGCAAAACAGTTCCGATACCCACGGAGCAGATGTGCGATGCAGCCTGTGTCGGGAGTTATAAGCATCACACGGGGAAGGTCAGAGCCGTGATCTAGTCCAGGCAGAGAAGCTCGTTACCCCCAAATGCCACAATTAGAAAATCTCGCACCAGCAAATTCACTGCAAGCAGACGTAATTATGCAGATGAAGCAAACTATGCTCACGTTAGGTGATTGTATAATCTAGTAAATCAATTGGAATTGTTCAGCGTCGGCAGAAATGCTGTAGAGCCCCCCTGAGCTGTTAATTAGCAGGTTGCTCAAGGAGATGCGGCCGGGCTCTCCAGACCGTCTATACGGACGGGAAGTCAGGATCTGTTTAGTGTTTCCTCTTTTGCCGAAGGTTTGACCAACCCGGGGGTTTGTTCTGCTAACAGTGTTGCTTCCCCCTATGGAAGGAGCGTTCTCTGGGGCAGAGGATCTTGAGGTGGGGGGCAGGTCTTCTTCTATTCTGGGGCAGGGGGGGGGACATGCAAGATCCAGCCCCTTGCCAGTTTTTGTAATATTGGCTTATTTCATTAAACTTGGGGTGGTGACGGTGGTAATTGATGGAGGCAATAAAAGTGAACCCACACCTGCTTATTTTAGAATCAGACTTCCATCTCTGGCCCTCACTGCGTTATGCGTAATAGATGCCAGGAGGGTTACGTTCTTCAAATGTGGAACTCCTGTGGATGAAACGTGACTTTCAGCCTCTCAGTCAGGAAATTGACTCTGTGGAAAGCCTTCTGCTCCAGTCATTTTGCACGTAGATTTTGATGCTCTCTGGTAGCTGAATTCCAAGGCATGCTGCATAGCGTGATTCGTGGCCTTCTGCAGGCTTAATTAGTTGTATGTTGCTTCTGTTTGTTGTAAATGTGTCACTTGGCGTGCTCTGGAGACGGAGGTTCTCATCGGAAAACCAGCCTGAGGTTTGGCCATGTCTGAGGGGGGCGTTGTTTGTAAGGACTGAAACTCGATTGTGCAGTCTAATCAAGCTGGCCTTACTCTTGCACAGTGGTGAAAACTGAATTGCTCACAATAGTTTGAAAAGCTGGAAACAAAGCAGACTACCTTTGCAGTCATACACTCTCTCCGTCTCTCTGTAGCTGTTGGAAGGCATTTAACAGCCGCATTCGAGTCCAATAGCACCCGAGAGGCCGGCAAGATGGGGAGGGGGGGGTTGGCGCTTCCATGAGCCAAAGCTCCCTTCGCTAAGGGCTCCTACCCCAAAGCATCTCATTGGTCTCTCAGTTGCTCCTGCACTTGAATCCAGCTCTCCTGCAGACCAGCATAGCCACCTTCTGCAGCAAAAGGCGTTCCGGGTTTCAGCGGTTGCTGTGCTGGCCGTCCTCTCAGGACTCCGCATCTCTTCCGTGCTGTCCTCTTTTTCTCTGAGAGGACACAGCCTTCGGATACGACAGATGCAAAACAGCTGCTTCTAGCGATCTCGGCACTGGGCACGTTGCCAGTAAATCCTTGTAAACAGGAAATATGAGCTAAATGTCTCATGTCCCCTGAAACACATTTTTTCTCTTGTCTGGTGTGGGCAGTTCCAAATGGTTCTCAACCCACCTATCCCATCTTTGCCCAATTCAGGACGACCCAGGGGAAAAACACAGGGCCCGCTGGTTTCTGCGGAGGAGAATAGGGCTGCGGTGTTCTCCTGGGGGGCTCTTGGATGCAAGAACTCGCTGTGCTGGAAACTGCCTCTGACCTCCCCACCGACCTGTAGGGACCAGCCTTAATGTGGAGCCAACAGTGTTGGGCCAACATCCAGTCAAGTGCTGTTCCCTCTGCAGAATTGATTCATAAGACTGGTTTCTGGAAGAACAAGAAGTCTCATTGCTGAGTGCTGGGCCCTGGGTTCCAGATCTTATAAGGATCGTTGGTTCTTGTAGTTCTTCTGTGCCTGCACAGAGCAATGCTGAGAACTTTCTAGAACTAAAGACCTGAAATTTGGCATGGAAAACACTGCTTGCTTAATAGAATGGAGGTGTTTTTTAACATGCCAGAAATCTAGCTTTGGCTTAAGAACATAAGAACATAAGAGAAGCCCATGTTGGATCAGGCCAATGGCCCATCTAGTCCAACACTCTCTGTCACACAGTGGCCAAAAATACGAGGTGCCATCAGGAGGTCCAGCAGTGGGGCCAGGACACTAGAAGCCCTCCCACTGTTGCCCCTATCCCCCAAGCACCAAGAATACAGAGCATCACTTGCCCCAGACTGAGAGATCCTATCTATACCCTGTGGCTAACAGCCACGGATGGATCTCTGCTCCATATGCTTGTCTAATTCCCTCTTGAAGCCATCCATGCTTGTAGCCGCCACCTCCTCCTGTGGCAGTGAATTCCATGTGTTCATCCCTCTTTGGGTGAAGAAGGACTTCCTTTTATCTGTTCTAACCCGACCGCTCAGCAATTTCATGGAGTGCCCACGAGTTCTTGTATTGTGAGAAAGGGAGAAAAGTACTTCTTTCTCGACCTGCTCTATTCCATGCACAATCTTATAAACCTCGATCTTGTCACCCCTCAGCCATCGTATCTCCAAGCTAAAGAGCCCCAAGCGCTTTAACCTTTCTTCATAGGGAAAGTGTTCCAACCCTTTTATCATTTTCTGCACTTTTTCCAAAGCTATAATATCCTTTCTGAGGTGTGGTGACCAGAACTGTACACAGTATTCCAAATGAGGTCGCACCATTGATTTATACAGGGGCATGATGATACTGGCTGATTTGTTTTCTGATTTATTACTGGCTTCCATGGTGTCTGTGTTACAAGACAATCCTGTGTGATTGCGGAGTCTTGAGTGTTCTCAGAGGGCAAACCCGAACCCGTCTTACGCGCAGTCTAGGTCCGTTCTCGTCTGAACATGCACAGCTGGTGCTCTCTCACTGAGCAGCGGCCCGTCCCATCCCATTTTGTCTAATCAGGTTAGTCTCTTTTATTTTGGGGTGGCAGGGGAAATATTTAGATTTTTCAGTGTTTGGGTATTCCTCTTTTAACGCCATTGGATTGGGGACAACATGCACTCCTCTCTCAGTTTCTGAGATTGCCCGCAAGTCTCTTCGCATCCTTGCAGCCGGCCTTCCATTTATTTGTATATCTATTTGCTCCACTTACACCCCATCTTTCTCCCCAGAGGACCCCCAAAGCAGTTTACATTGTTCTTTCCCCCTCCCCCTCCCGTATGAGTCTGTGCTCCAACTACACACATCTGGTGCCTCCCTGCTGCCTGCCCCCCTCTGTTTAGGAGGTTCATTCGGGTGCACCCTGTGCGCACTGATGTTCAGGGGGTGTGCCAACACTTCGGAATAGCCTGCCAGACGTAATGTGGAGAGCTTTTGCCCTCTCTCCCGTCCATAACAGGTGCCGGTGGAATTATTTTGATGCGCCTTTCTCTGGCAGTGACAATGTTTTAACTTAATGGGCTTTAATGTATGTGTTCAAGTGTGTTTTGCGGTTGTGTATGTTTGCATTACCCTGAACTGGATGGCCAAAGCTAGTCCGATTTTGACAGCTCTTGGAAGCTAAGCCGGGTTGGCTTTGGTTAGTACTTGGATGGGAGACCAGCCAGGAAGCCCAGGAGGGTCGCTATGCAGAGGCAGGCCATGGCCAACCACCTCTGAATGCCTCTTGCCCTGAGCACCCTGTGGGGGCCGCCTGAGGTCAGCTGCAACTTGAGGGCACTTTACACACACACATTTGCATTACACACACACATTTGCATTTTGTGAGCTGCCTCGGGCACTGTGGAAAGGCGGGAAAGAAAATGTATTTATTTAAAATATTTATCCTCACAACAACCCTGTGAGGTAGGTTAGCCTGGGGATTTGAACCTGTGTCTCCCAGATCCCTCGAACTGCGCTTTTTAGTAGACTTCATATGATTATGGTTTTTTTTTTGCTTTTTTCACTTTCTCCCCCTCAGTTTGGCAACACCTGCTACTGCAACTCCGTCCTGCAGGCCCTTTATTTCTGCCGCCCGTTCCGGGAGAAGGTCTTGGCGTACAAGGTCCAGCCCCGCAAGAAGGAGAGCCTCCTGACGTGCCTCTCTGACCTCTTCAACAGCATCGCCACACAGAAGAAGAAGGTGGGGGTCATCCCGCCCAAGAAATTCATTTCCCGACTGAGGAAAGAAAATGGTAAATAAACCTCGTAAAAAAAATAATAAGCCTCTGCCCACCTCAGTGTCCAGAGACCCAGGGCTCCTTCCGGCCTGACCTTTCCGGGCGTGGGCTCCTTCTTCACCATTCCAGCAGCGTCAGTCGATCCGGGCCATTTGCAATCGTCTCCCTTCTCACAGCACTGTCCCGCTTCCTTGAGGCACGGAGCAGGGCTGGCACGGGAAGGAAAAGGGGTCAGCTTCCAAGGCTACTGCAGCCGGGCATCCAAGTCGGAGGAGGATGTCAGAAGGTGGCCACAGACCTCCTTCCTTGGTGCCCACCAGATGGGCCTTGAGCACCACTTAATGAGGCACGTGTGGTCTTTGGAGACTCTTCCGAATCTGGCCAACGAGTGGTCCAGAGAGGTATCCCAAGTTGGAATGGCCCAATTTTTTGGGGTCCAGAAAACAGGTTGAGGACCAAAAATATATCTTTTTGTCACAGGTTACCCCCCCCCCCCAGTGGATCAGCCCGTGTTTACGTTAAAGTTCGGGATTGCTTATGTGCCTGCTGCACACACGCAGTCTCTCTCACACTGACACGTGCATACCCTCTTAGAAGCATTTTCTTTTGACTTCAAGGCACAGCTTTCGCCATCCATTGAGTAAAGTTTCCTTAAGTTGCCGGAAGCCAGTGAAAGTGCTTCAGGGGCTGTTTCCTGGCCATGTGTTGCCAGCTGACCAGCCCGGTGCCCACAGATCCCCTGCAAATGATTCCCAGAGTAGAAGGCTGCCACTTGCAGCAACTAAGAGAACGGAGGCAGTTCTGCCACGGTGACCGCCACCTTGGGTGAAAGCGGTGGCCAGCAGGAGAGGGACCGATTTGTCTCCAGGGGTGCAATCCATTGGGAGATTCCTCTTCACAGGCTCCATTGAAATGAATGGGAGCCATACGAGAACTTTTGTGCCTCATTAATGAGTTGGATCCTTTCGCAAGGGACTCAGTCCAACCAATTAATGGAAGAGAGGTAAGGGCTTGCTCTTAGGTATTCCTCTACCGTGAGAGAGGACTTATGGGTCTGGAAGCAGGAGGCCCTGTGCTGCTGGAGCCGTGAAGATAACCAAAGACTGGCCGCACGAGTGTTCCGGGCAGCATCCCGACAAACCTCCTCTCAGTTCTCTTGCACCGCTCTCTGTTTTATTTCCAGAATTGTTTGACAATTACATGCAACAAGATGCACACGGTTCCTGACCTACCTGCTGACCACGATTGCCGACTTGCTGCAAGAATAGAAGAAGCAAGAGAAGCAGAACGGCAAACTCCAGAACGGGAGCATCGACAGTGACGAAGGGGAGAAGGCCGACCTCACCTGGGTCCACGAAATCTTCCAGGGCACCCTCACCAATGAAACCAGATGCCTTAACTGTGAAGCTGTAGGTTACCACTCCTCCACCCCCCACCCCAATGTTAATTTATGTGGTTCTGTCCAAGGAATCTGTATTCCCACCCCTCTTTTTCAAGGCAGTAAGCCTGTGTTTAGCTAAAGTAGGTTTTGGGTGTCCTGGTGAGCAGTGGGTGGGCTATGGGTGAGCACAGCTGATTGTTCCCCACGTCTGTGAGCTGCCAAAGGGATGGGAACCCAGACTCCATCAGGCCGTGGGTCTGTCAAGCTTCCACTGCAACTGGAGGTGGTTCTGTGGGGCCCCAAGCAGAGATCTTCCCCAAAACTACATTAGCTCAAGATGGCAGAGATGGATTCTGGGGCCTTCTGTGGGCGTTTAGGACACAACTGTGCTCCGTTAGGAAAGAGTCATTCAGTCCGCCTGTGTCCAAACAGATCAGCATGCATCTCTTTTGCTTTCTGGCCCTTCACACACCACTGACACAGCCTTAGGCGGGTTTCCCCGTGGCTGTCATTCTCCCTGTGATAATTCAGTGTGCATTTTGGGATGCCAGATCTGTGTCCCGCTATAATCTAGCAGAAAAATTTCAGCAAGCGGATGGATCACGGGGGGAACTTAATCTGAATGCTCTTATTGCATGAACGGAGGTATCGTTGACTGGAGCTGCATCTTGAACCCCCCTCGCATACGTGCTCTTGCAAGCCTGTGCAAGGTAGCCAGTCTTTTTAGCCAGTCTAAGGTGGCGACTCTCTCCATTGCCCGGTGTTGGTAGCTCTCTGTGTACAGCCATTAGCTGTGCCAGAATCTCTGTGTTCATTGGCCGTCTGCCTCTGACTGCCACATGCTCTGGGCCATCCAGTTTACTTGTAGGCTTCCCTGGAGTATCCAGCCAGCCTCTGTTGTGAATGGGATGCTGGCCTATTTATTATTATTTGCAGGGGTCATTTCATAGAAAAATAGGTGCAGGAGCTCATTAGCATAACTCATTAGCATAACTTATTTGCATGTGCCACACCCCCTGACATCACCGGAAGTTTGTCAGAAGGCAACACCCACCGCTAAAGGCCCAGTGGGTTTTTTGTGGTGCGTTATTTTTGGGGGGGGGGGGGGACATGCAGATCTGTCCTTGCAGAGGAGAGAGAGCTTGTACTTAAATAAAACTTGGTCTTAAAGGTACCACTGCACTGTTTTGGATTGCTAGCTATGGGGGGGACGACAAGCGCAGATCTGCCCTCACAGAGGAGGGAGAGCTTGTACCTGAAGGTGGGCTGGGGGGAGGCTCTGCAACTTACCTGGCTGCTTCTTGCTCCTTGTGGCCCGACTGAGGGCTGCTGGGAGCAGGAGGTGGGGCTTGTTGCATGTTCTTGCCCCTTGGGCTCCTTACTGCCGGAGCTCCGCTCCTGTGCGCTCCCGCTGGAAATGACCCCTGATTATTTGAAATACACGCACCTTGCACATCGTTCCCGAGGCAGCTTTCAACAATGAGATGGCTAGCAACAGACAAAGTAGTCTGCGGGGGCAAAGAGCTACGCTGCTGTAATAACTAGAACGAGCCGGCTTCTGACCTGGAGACTCAAAATGTGTTTCAGTCCAAATAGCTCTTTGGATCAGAAAAGGAGACAGGCGTCTCCAGTCCCAAAGTGCTAAAGTGCAACTTTAAAGAGGCTCATGACTGCTTTCCACAGCAACAGCCCGCCTGCCCCTCGGCGGAAAAGCGGAGCCAATAAAGCGGCAGGCCGCAGCCCCCTTATTTTTAACCCCCTTTCAGCCTCCCCCCAAAGCCCTCCTGGACAGTGCTGCTGGGCGGGGCTTCCTGCAAACAGCCAGGACGGAGGCTGTCCCCTCCTGGAAGACTGTCCCCCGGGGATGCCGCCACCGCTCCATTTGTGGTCGAGTTGATAGACAAACGGAAAGGAGAAGCTGGCCGGGGGCACAGAGGGTCAGTCCCAAGTAGCTCTGGCCCTCAGTGGGCAGGTTGGAGCTCTCTTGCCGGGAGGGGGGGCTGAGTTCTGCCGGGGGGGGGGCTTAGTCAGGCACACAGAGCTGCTTGACACAGGTAGCCGCCCGGGTGAAATGAGGTCCTCTGCAGTGACGGAGGTCTCCAGATATGTCCCGGACGGTGCCCTGCCAGCATCACGTTTGTATCAGGCAGGGGTCATTTCCTGCAGGAGTGATCTGGCCCTTCACACACCACTGACACAGCGTTAGGCAGGTTTCCCCGTGGCTGTCATTCTCCCCGTGGCACGTTCCCCTCACCCCCAATAGCTAGCAATCCAAAACAGTCCAGTGGAGCCTGAGCCGTGGGTTTTGCCTTCTGACACACTTCCGGTGATGGAATATGGGTGTGGCATATGCAAATGTTATGCTAATGAGTTGTGCTAATGAGCTCCTGCACCTCTTTTTCTACGAAATGACCCCTGGTATGAGGCATAAAGTTCGGCTGTCTTGGAGAGTGTAACTTCTGAATCTTAAGATACCCAATTTGCTGGAATAACATATGTGCAATTATTTTAAGCATTTCTGAATTTGTTTGACTGTAAGTCTTTCTGATGTCCTCCCCCACCCTTTCTCTTTCTCTCTCTCTCTCTTTTTTCAAGGTTAGTAGCAAAGACGAAGACTTTCTAGATCTGTCTGTGGATGTGGAACAAAATACTTCAATAACACACTGTTTGAGGTAAATTCTGGGGTGGGGGGAGAAGACCGGGTTACGCGTGGCTGCCGTGAGAAGGCAGAGTTGAACGGATGGATGGTACTGGCTGTGAATGTTTTGTTGACACAATGCCCCTGATGCAGAGTGTTGTAGACGAGCCCAGCAAAAAGAAGTGTCCCTACGCTGAGGAGCGTAGAGCCCAGATTTTGACACAGATGAGAGAGAGAGGTACGGGTAGCAAGGGGATGGCCAAGGGGAAGTTCAGCACTCAATGAAATTGATGAACAGATAAAAGGAAAACCTTCTTCACCCAAAGAATCATTAAGATGTTGAATTCACTGCTGCAGGAAGTGGTAGTGGCAACGGGCATAGACAGCTTCAAAAAGGGATTGGATAAACATATGGAGCAGAGGTTAGCCACAAGGTATAGAGGGAGCACTGTGTCTGGGGCACTGTATCCTTGGTGCTTGGGGGCAACAGTGGGAGGGCTTCTGGATTTCTGGCCCCACTGGTGGACCTCTTGATGGCACCTGGTGTTTTTGGCCACTCTGTGACACAGAAGAGTGTTGGATTGGATTGGCCATTAGCCTGAGCCAACATGGCTTCTCTTATGTTCTCTTGTTCTTAATCCCTGCCTGGGAGTTACTTTAGAGGGTGAAGTAAAAGGCATCACGGGAAAGGTGGGCTTTGAGGAGAGGGGCTCTGGCAGAGGGTTCCAAGCATAAAGGGCAGCAAGGGGTGGTGGTGGTGGAGTGAAGCCACGTAAAGGGCGTGCATCCTGTGCGCACGCGTATTTTGGAATAAATCTGATTGTACTCTGTGGGGCTCCCTTTTGGTTAACTTCCCCAGCCTTTGGCTATGCCAAGAGAGGAAACTGTGGGACTGCTGAAGGTGGCAGGGCTGGAGCAGCGATGGCTGCAGACACAGAGTGTTCCCTGAACCAGTGTGGAATGGCTTACCAGCATGCCCTGTCCAGGCGACTGTTTCCTGCACTGATATCACAACTCTTTAGGGGAAGGGCCTGCAGAGGGAAGCAATAATGCACGCTTGGCCCGTCCCCACTTTACCTGCCAGGCTGTTAGCGGTGCCTGAAGATTGCCCCTGAGGGGGCTAGATGGGGAAATGGTGGAAGATCAGAAGACAGCTTGTTTTCTTCTTGTCATCCTCCAACGTGCCACAGTTGCCTTGGGTAGACAGGCTGGGGTAGACAGGCTGGCAAAAGCAAGCAATCAATAACCTTTGCGGCCTTCTCTTAGCCAATCTGTGTACTGTATGCATACACAGCGAAGCAGAGCTGCCTGCACTGTTGCACATGATTCACCAGCATGGGTTTTATGCACTGAAGTGGCTTCCTCCTGCAGGTCAACCAGCACCTGAGCACAGCTTAAATATTTGGATCCCATGAAATCCTTAAGGCAGTTCGATTATTTCCTTTCTTAAAGGGAATTTGGAAATGGTGGTTGTGTAGTTATGTACTTATGTCTGACATAACCTCTGTGGCTTTTTAATGACTGATAGCATTTTTTAAACTATTGATAGCATTTAAAGAGGAGTCCTATTTTCTAGCCACTAGACCAGGAGTATCAAACATGCGGCCCGGGGGCTGGATTAGGCCCCCAGAGAGCTTCTATCAGGCCCGCAGTGGAACTGGCTGCCTTCTGCTTCTTCTTCCAGTTCTGCTGCTGCTGCGTCATCATAGGCTTGCAGCTTACATATACACCTGAACAGCTTACATATACACCTGAACAGCATACTCAAGATTGCAACAGCACAGACATTTTGATGCAATAATTCAGAGCAAGAGGTGTCAGTTATCAGACATTGTTAAATAAACAAAATATTGCAAAAGTGCTAATGTTTTAAGCATGTTTTTATTTTAAGTTAAAAAAAAACCTTTGTGTTTATGTCCTTTATAAAGTCTATATCTCCGCGACCTGGTATTACGTTTTATGACACACATGGCCCAGCCCAACAAGGTCTCATTTATGTCAGATCTGGCCCTCATAACAAATGAGTTTGACACACCTGCACTAGACCAAGTAAGATTATAGTCAGAGAGGTGTGCCTCTGAACTTCTGGGTTCTTCCTTGAATGCATCCCTTGAATATTCATAAGTCACAAAATTGTGCCCCTTGAGGCTCAGCTCTCGCGTTACTGCTTGGCATGAGGATGTTGCCAAAAGAAGATTCTTTCCAGGTTATCTGTGTGGCAATTCTTTGGATTAAATCTGTTCTTGCAAGCTGTGCATGTACTCAAATAAAATGGTGCAGCAAAATCGCCTTGCAGTGACTTCTGCCCATAAGTAAGGAATGTGAGGACCGGGCCTGAAAAAGACACGTGGGAAGAAGCCTCCTTTTCCTCAGCCGGCTGTCTGGCCATTGGACAGGAGGGCATCCATGCTTCCTTGCGTGAAGCGGGATCGTGCCACAGCGCGGGCTGCGCAGTGAGAAGAGTTTGGTCAGTAGTAGAAAGCCCACCTGTGCTGACCACAGGGCTCTAACTCCTCCTTTTCCGCAGGGGGTTCAGCAATACGGAGACTCTGTGCAGCGAGTATAAGTACTACTGTGAGCAGTGCCGCAGCAAACAGGAAGCGCAGAAGAGGTGAGGCGGAGCTTGGCTCGATGCGGGTGGCAGATGGTTCTCAGGGCTCCTTTTGCACACAGCAATCTGGGGAGGGCAGAAAGGCACCGGGTGGGATATTGGTGGCAGATTCTGCTCCTTGACTTGTTTTCTTCTTTTAAAACGGCATGCTGCCAGCTGCGCTTGGTGTGTCCCACCCGGGGGTGGCCTTGTCTGGTTTCCCTGTGGCTGCTGATACAGCGTAGCAGCCACGGGGCTTCCCCATGATGGGTTTCATGATGATTTCCCCATCCCAGTCTCCCACAGTGGACAGTTCCCCCACCAAGAGAGGGCTTAAAAACAAAACAAAACACCAGTTGGCATATTGTTATAACTTTATAACTCTATAACAACCTGTCTATCATGTCCTCTGAATTTTTCTTCCTTTCTTCCTTTCTTCCTTCCTGTGTCCTCTGAATTTTTCTTCCTTCCTTCCTTCCTTCCTTGTCTCTGTCCCTTTTCATTGCAGTGATCAAGGGGGGAAGGGTCTAGACTCTAGAGACTTTTAAAAAATGAAAACTGGGAATGCAGAGAACCTGATAGACCATTTTTATTACACTGTCACAATAGTTGTTTGCTGATCTATCAACTCAAAAACAGCCCTCCCAGTGACAAGGAAAATGGTTCAAATTTGGGCAGGACTGGGAAGATCTGGGCTTTCCCACTCAGGTGTCCCCTGGCTTAGCTGTGATTGTCCCCAAAACTTTGCAGCAAAGCAGGTTTGAGGGAGATCTCAGGAGAGCCCGGTTCAGTCCCCAGCATCAGCATCTCCATCTCCAACTGCCTGAGACCCTGGAGACAGACCCTGCCTGTCTGTGTAGACAGTACTGACATTGATGAACCAAGGGTCTGATTCAGTAGAAGGCAGCTTCCTGTGTAGTAAGTTATGCTAAATAGTAACCAGAATAGATGCAGAAGGAGTGATGCAGGAGAGGCCGGGTACAGAACAGAATTGTGCAGACTGCAAAATTCAGCCTGCTGCTGAGAAAACAGCATCTGGCACGTGGTCTAAATTAGGAGCATCTTTTGTTGTCAAAGCAAAGCCAAATTATCTGCAGCCCCATCTCATTGGCTTCCAGAAAGGATGGTCATGACCAATGCTCCCTCTAAGCTGTGGAGTCTTATGAGCAAAAATCCTACTTTGTGAGCTACTGGCATTAAAGTTGTGAGCGAGCGATTAGGGAACTGCATAAATGAGTTTCCTCTGGAGCCCTCCTTCCTGAGCTAAGACAAAAATGTGTGAGCCAGAGGCTAAAAAACTGCGCTAGCTCACACGAACTCAGCTTAGAGGGAACACTGGCATGACTGCTTTTTTCTCTTGCTGGTCAAATCAAAACTGTTTGATTGTGATATAGGAGAAAGGAGGGGTTCCCCCTCTTTGTCTTTTCTCTTGCTCCCACAAATGGAGGAGAAAATCCAGATTTTGCATTGCTCAATTGAACCATTGTCAGGGCAAAGTGTATTCATCACATGAAGAAAGAGGAATGATGGTTGCTGTTCATTGTCATTGTACTGTGCCATCCCATATGGGTACTGCGCACATGCACAGGCCAGCCGCCAGAAGATTTTTTTAGCTAGCCTAGTAACAGAGCAGGAGGAGCCCTTCCCAACTGGAGACATTGGAGCCATTTCCCGCCCAACAATCACGTGCTCCAGGGAAGGGCTTCGCACTCTCCCTCAGTTCTCTCTTTGCCGCTGCTAAAGAAGAGCACTCTTTAGCTAACCCCTTAGCAGTTTTTCTCCTCTCAGAAAAGATGTCATTGTCCAAAAAATATACGTCTTGTTCACCAAAAATGACGAGGACGGATGAGCACTCTGTGTGTTTGCTTTGTTTGGGTGAGAGCCGTAACGTAGCGGCCTGTAAAATCTGCAAGCAGTTTACCCCAAAAGCTAGGGCCGAACACGCCTCCCAGCTAAAAGCTGCTCTGTGGGGAAAGGCTCTCTCAACTTTGGCTAACCCGACAGCAAAGACATCTGCCCTGTAAAACACCCTATTTTCTCAGTGCCATAAGCAATTCTCTGACCACGCTTCACGCACTCTGTTGGTAGCACGAACCCATTCATTTCCAAGGTTGGACTGAACCGTAGGCGTTCCGGAACAACTGACAGGTCGTCCTTGGAACCACCACTGAAAAAAACACAAATTGAAGTCAAAACATAAGACTCCTCGATCAGGCTCTGCAGATCCTAAAACCCATCAGGAACTGAAGACTTCGGATCCAAAGAAAACAGCTCTGAAGACAGTGATGGGGACTGGCGGACACACAGTGATGGGGACTGGCGGACCCCATCGCCCGTTTGTCTCTCTCCACCAAAGTCCCCATCGATATGCAAATTAACACCAGCAGTCAGTGTGTCTGCCGATCTACTCGAGAGACTTTCTGCCTCAGCTGCCCAATGGGCTCCTTCAGCTCCATGGCAACAATATCCGTGCTGTCATCCTCTGCAATACCATCTGGGATGGTCGGAACCAGGTATGGATCCAATGGTCCAGATGATGGAATGGCCACAAACACCAGCATCCTGGACCGACTGATCAGGACCGATGATCTGTTGTTCCAAAGATGAAGAAGAGCGCAGATCTGTACTCAGTTCCAAAACGGCATCAGAACCATCCCCAGAATACACTGCTGGATACTGTGATCTAGGGTCACCAAGTGAGGACTTAAGTTTCTACATTAACAAATGGTTGCGGATGGCATAGTCTTTATGGCTATAGGTAGTAAACCCAGAGAAAAGATCCTGGGCAGACTCTATCCAGACGCTTCAGTGGCGGTAGTCTTTCCTCTACTGGAAGAAATTCTTGATATGGTAAAGGCTATTTGGGAAAAAACATCCTTGATCTCAAAAGGTAGAAAATATATATTGAGTTCAGCAAGATGCATGCCTTTCCTTTTTACACATCTGGCTCCATCATCCTGGCCAAACAGAGATCGGGTTCCCATTCTGCTCCAGCCAACGAGGAGGGTTGAAAGGTGGACGCTGTAAGTTGCAAGGTTTGTGCATCCTCATCATTAAACGTCAGAATAGCCATTATGTCAGCACACCAACTTTCTCTATGGGAAAAGATTGCTCCATATTTAGATCAACTGCCGGAGGATAAAAAGACTTTAGCCAGGGTCATCCAGACAGAAGCACTTAGACTGTCAGAACAACAATCGAATGCCAACAGACATACAGCTGACGCTTCAGCACACACAATGGCCTAAGCTATAGCGCCGAGAAGACATGTTTGGTTACGGTCACTTACCTTTTGAAGGCTCCACGCTCTTCTCAACAAAGACTGATGACCTTCTACAACAAATTAAGATAAAACGACAAACAGCTCATTTGTTAGAATTGCTCCATCGCAGCCTCCTCATTACAAATCAAAATATCCGGGATGACGGAGCCGGATGTATTCCTTAAAAAAAAAGTGTTGTTCTCTAGCTCATAGCAGCGGCTCAGGACGATGGAGGGGGAGGGGTGGGCGTGAAGCCCCTCCCCAGAGCGTGTGACTGTTGGGCGGGAAATGGCTCCGGTTGGGAGGGGCTTCTCTTGCTCTATTACTATGCTAGGTAAAAAAACCTTCCGGCGGCTGGCCTGTGCACATGCGCAGTACCCATGTGTGCCTGCACAGTGAAAACTTGATGAACAACAGTCACAGGTAAGTGCAACGCTGTCTTTTGCATTCAAATGTCACTTAGCAATGGAAAGCTGTTCTGAGAGCCAGTTTGGTGTAGTGGTTAAGTGCGCGGACTCTACTCTGGGATAACCGGCTTTGATTCCCCACTCCTCCACTTACAGCTGCTGGATGACCTTGGGCAAGCCGTAGTTCTGATAAGAGCTGTCCTTGAAAAAGAGCAGTTTCTGTCAGAGCTCTCTCAGCCCCACCCACCTCACAGGGTGTCTGTTGTGGGGAGGGGAAGGGAGAGGATTTTGTAAGTCGCTCTGAGACACCTTTCGGTAGTGAAGGGCAGGGTATAAATCCAATCTCCTCTTCTTCTTTTTTCTGGAATCCTTCTGAGAAAAGTTCCACCTTCCTTTAACACTGAAAGGTTTTTCTTTCCCATCTTCTTGTTTGCCGCCTAAACAAACCCGCTTTTGGTCCTTCACGATGTGAATTTCTCTCCCGCTTCCATCTGCTTTGTGGGTCCAGGATGCGAGTGAAGAAGCTGCCCATGATTCTCGCTCTGCACTTGAAAAGGTTCAAGTACATGGACCAGCTGCATCGATACACCAAACTCTCCTACCGTGTAGTTTTCCCTCTGGAGCTTCGACTCTTTAACACTTCGGGAGACGCCACAAATCCTGACCGAATGTATGACCTTGTGGCTGTTGTCGTCCATTGCGGCAGGTAAGGGTGCGGGTGCGGGAAAGGCGGTGTCCGATTGGCAAGCAGAGCAGCACAGCGAGGATCCCCTGGGGTGGAGCGGAGGGCCCCCTTCCCCAGGGCGCTCTGCCGCCGTTCAGTGGCTGGCTGAGGCTCCGGAGCTGCTGACTTGTAGTCCGTCCGGGCAGCATCCCTCTCGCCCACCCCTCACCTCTCTCAGGGATGCTGCCTCTGGGCAAAGAGGTCCCCTGTAACCGCCATGGCCGATGGACGCTGCTCCGTCTGTGTGCAATTGCCTAGGTGTTTTTGCTTTTAAAGCTGCCTAAGCTACTGGCTGTCCCCGCACTGAAGACCCAAAAATACCACGGGCGAGCGGCACATGAGACTGATGAGCACGAGCCCCATCCACGGCCCCGTTCTCTGCCCTCTTGGCGCCCCGGATTGTTCTCTCCTTCCCATGTGGGCTCCTCCCTCACCTTTCCTCTGCCCGTTTTGTATCTCCCATCCCCACCCTGCCTTTCCCAGTTTCCACCACTCGACTGCCCTGCCAGGAAGGCTTGGCTGAGGGAGGTGGAAGCCGTGAGGAAAGGCCGTGCAAGGCTTCCTTTGGGACCAGCGCCCGGGGCAGATGCCCAGCACTTCTCGCATGTTGCAGTGGCAGGCGGGTGCTTGGGGTCTTCCCTGTTGCGCAAATGGCTGGGAGGGCAACGTGTTCTATTTTATGTTTTTTAAATGGCTAGAATTCCTGCCTCCAAGGGATAGATCAAGATGGGTGGCCATGTTAGTCTGTCTCTAGCAGTAGAAAAGAGGAAGAGCCCAGTGGCGCCTTAAAGGCTAACGGGATTCGTGGCAGGGGAGGAGCTCTCATGGGTCACTGCTCACTTCTTCAGATACGAAGTACCCTGCCACAAATTTTGTTAGTCTTTAAGGTGCTATTGGACTCCTGCTCTTTTCTCCTGCCTCCAAGAGCATTAGTGCGTTCTCTTAATGCACACGGGGACATTCTCTTCTGAAAATGCTGAGCTGTTAGGAGAGGCCAAATGCAAACCACTCACTTTCCGGCAAGGTAAAATGAAATTAAAGCCCCTGCTGGAACAACAGATCTTTTTGAAGCGGCTTAGTTTGTTTTTTATACTGCTCCTGCCACCACGTGGTTAAACTGTGCATGGCTTAATGCATTTCTTTATTTATTTACGTTCTGTGTAGTCCACCTTTCTCGCCACTGAGACTCAAGGCAGATTACCTGGAATAAATCACTGCAGTCAAGAGATTTAGAGCATAAATGGATTGTCTTTTGCTATGTCGAAATCATAACAGGAAGTCCATTTCTGTGGAGCAAAAAAGGTGTTGTACAGGATGAAATGTTTTCTTCCTGAGCCTTTCAGTATACCTGCTTAACCACAGTGGGCACATCTGAAAGACCTAACCAAGCCCATCGCGTAGTGTGTGTTTAAACGCTATACTCAGTGATATGGGCTTCGATCCTGAGCTGTGCTTCTGCTGTCACTTCTCTGCTCCTTGAAAGATGTTTGCCTTGCGCAGTGGAAGTGCCTAATGCAGGACGAAGGCCTTCTGCAGCAAAGGACAGCCTCTGCCTATAAGTGGAAACAAGGCTCAGGATCCAGTCCAGTTTAATCTCCGTTCAGTTTACCCGTCTGAAGGGTGTTTCTCAGCGGAGGGGTGAAGCTGTGTCTGAGCGCTACTGCTTCATTCTGCTGCCAGAGGGATGCTTACGCTGATATCCCATGTCAAGGAGCATTCCCCTCTCGTCTTCTCCCTGGCATGTCTTTGTGTGCTCAGAAATTTTTTGTGCAGAGAAACATTCTGCAGTGTGTGCCCCATCTTACCATCTGGAGTGGCACAGTCAAGACATTACAGTTGACCCTGGGGGTGAGAACTGGCCAAAGTATGCGAGCTTTCATGAGTCACTGCTCACTTTACAGTTCTCTGAAGGAGTGAGCCGTGACTCACGGAAGCTCCTCCCCTGCCACACATTTTCTTAGTCTTTCAGGTGCTCCTGGACTCTTGCTCTTTTCTACAGACAGAATAACCCGGCTACCCATCTTAATCTGGCCGAAGTGCTGATGCTTGGATAGAAACCACCTCCAGCAGCATCCACAGGAAGGTGGTGTGCAGAGGACAGTGCTTGGCTCTGAAGTCCCTCTTCCCCGGAGAAACAAACGCAGGCTCTCGTTTTGTAAAGAGAGACCACTGGACCATGAGCACTACGGAAGGCTCTTCAGTGTGGCAAAATCCCCCAGGGGAGCTGCACATTCCTTCCCCAGCATGGTGTTGTGGCACACTCTTCTCTCGTGGAAGTCAGGCCTGAGTAGAAGAGGCATCCCAAGGGACTGTGCCCCATTTTAACGGGTGGGTGGGTGGTGGTCTTTAGATTTTCTGTACCAAAATGTCTTGGGCCAGCATTGGTTTAATGAACTTGCAGCACTTGATAAAGCTGCCAAGTCTTGTCTTTGACACTTGCAGTAACCAGGGAAACCTTATTTATCAGTAGTACGGCAAAGACCATTGCGCTTCTCCAAGGTGTGTGGCTGTGTGAGTCTGTCTGTAGCAGCAGAAAAGAGACGGCGTCCAGGAGCACCTTCAAGACTAACAGAATTTGTGGCAGGGGAGGAGCTTTCCTGAGTCATGGCTCACTTCTTCAGATTCTTCTGACGCTTCAGTTATCTGAAGAAGAGAGCAGTGGCTCACGAAAGCTCCTCCCTGCCACAAATTTTGTTAGTCTTGAAGGTGCTCCTGGACTCCGTCTCTTTTCTACTGCACCGAGCTTCTGTTAGAGACAAAGAAAATAAGCCTGCCTCCTGCTTGCTGCTGCAGATAGGGGGGATTTCCTGTGTCCCACTCTATGGTTGGTGCGTGACTCTGTGATGATGTAAGGTTGGCCCTGTTTGTCATCTGGCAAAGACAGACAGAGAATTTTAGGAAGCCGAAAGAGTTCCTGCAAGGGAATTTTTTTTGTTCCTTCGAGAGTTATAAATACGTTTTAAAGTATGAAATAAATGTTTTTCCCTTTTCAAATAAAGACAGTGGTACAAGAGCAGTCATGTCCAATATAAAAGCAAAGAATCCCCTTTTAGACAAACCTCTTGAGTGGGGAAAAACCTTTATAGCATTGGGGTTTTTTTTAAAGGGTTTCAGTTTTTTGTTTGTTTCACTGTTTCAGAGGAGCACCTTTGCAGTGGTTTGTGAACGAGAAACCACTTCAGCACTGCCAAAAGGGATTTTTAAAGTATTTCATGTTTCCGTGCACAAAGGGCTGGTTTTGAGAGGGGTGGGGGGTTACATTGCAGGAGATCATAATTGCACTCTTCTGTATCATAGAAATGACCCCTCCAACACCAGCTAAAAGTATGTTTTTCTACAGAGGTGGGGTGCATTTTGAAGGGGCTTATTTTCATTTTTACTTGCTGACAGTGCATTCCAGAAGTAGCAGAACCCCAGATTCTGGCTTTGTGGGTTCTGCTCCGGGAAGTGTTTCTGGTAACACTGAACCCCCATCCCAGGGAGAAATGCGGGAGGGACAGACTTTGCGCGCATCTCTAGTTTCAGAGCGGGAGTTCCATCTCTTCAGCTAATCCTGTAGCTGCTTCCTTAGAGAAAATGTCATCTTCAGCGAGTGTAACCACTTTCTCTCTTTGTCACAGTGGTCCAAACCGTGGACATTATATCACCATTGTCAAAAGCCACGGGTTTTGGTTGTTGTTTGACGATGACATTGTAGAGGTAGGTCTCTTCCGATTCCTTCTGTCCTCTTCCCCATCCCAGCCACTTTCCTCTACGCCCCCTTCCTTCTCTTAGCCCCTATTCTCCACATGGCCTGCCCTCAGAGGGGTTGACCTGACACGCAGCCGCCACCCCTGCCGTGGTGTGGGAGGGATTCCCGCTGTGCTTCTCATTTCTTTGCTGACACCAGTGGAAGAAGAAAATAGAGGACCTGCATAGTGCAGGGAGGGTCAGGCAGTCCCTGGACTCTCACACTGGAGTGGCTGGCCCAAGGCCCGGCTCAGGTGCGTGAAGAAGGGAA
>NW_015177060.1:72196-81735 GCF_001447785.1 Gekko japonicus
CGCGGCGCGTGGGGAGGGAAAAGGGGAGGGGGGGGGGGGGGGGGGAGAGGCCAAGTGAATTGGGGGCTTTTGCATTTTGTGGGATTGGCTCCAGTGGGGGCGTCTGCATCGTTGGGCGTAGCCCCTGACTTAGGTGATGCCCTTCTGCCTGTGGGTGATGTTGCCAAGCAGTGGCATTCTTCCAGATGGTTTGGCAGCACTGGGGTTTTGTCTTTGTTTTTTTTAAAAAAAAACAAAACGTAGTTTCCAGTTTCCTTCATTCATATGGTTTGTGCCCCATTCCAAACAACGGTTTTGATAGCTAACTTACAAGGAAGGCGCCCACGAATGTGAGGCCTGCTGGGTGGTCAGTACCCGGAAGGGGGGGGGGTCGCCCTGGGCCAAGGGGGCCTAGTTGCACTGCAGGGCCCCGGAGTTCTCAAGGAGCCAGTAAGCAGACACCGGAGAGCAGCTCACCACATCACAGAGTGTGTCCCTGAAGGTTTTCTTAATCATCTGCATTACTAAAGATAACATGTAACCTTTTCCGGGCATGGGGGCACACATTTCACATGCGATAAAGGTTGGAGCTCAGGATCCCCCGCTGGGCTCGATGATAGTCTGTGGCTGGATGCTGTTAACTGGGGCAGTTACTCCCCTCATTTTAGAGAATGTATGGGTTGGCCTTTTCTCTTCCTGGCATTTTCTCCATGGTTTTCAGGTTCCGCAATACTAAGGGTTGTTGAAGCACATCAAAAGTTTCCCAGGGCACTCATTTAAAGGCATGTCACTCATTTGCTGAGAGAGGCCTTGATCAGTGATCAGAGGGGCCCAGCGCTGTTCACTGGAGGCAGCCAAATCCATTCCAGCATCACCATCCTCTGGCTTTTGTCTTGGAAATGGCCAGAAACCCTGCTTTCCTGGCCTCCTGTGGCAGGGGGGAGCTGGTCTCAGCACCAAGATGGGTGTGTGTGTGTGGGTGTGGGTGTGTGAAACGTAAGCCAAAATGGAAGCAACTTGGCAACATTATGTTTGTATCAGAGCATGCATTTTCAGTGGCCAAGAAAGAACATACAATGGGCACTGTCTGACCAAAGTTAACTCCTTTTAAACTCCTATTGATTTTGAGGCTCACACTTACATTTTTCACGTTGAGCTGAGTGGGACTTGTGCCCAGTGAAACGTATTCATATTGTCACGATGCGGGGCTAGGCAGGGGCGAGGCAGTCAGGATACAGTCCAAGATCAAGAGCCAGTTAAGGAAGCTAGCCGGGAAACCAAGTCCAAGACACTAAGCAAAAGCAGGGTGGTCGAAGTACAGTCCAGAGTCAAGAGCCAGGCAAGCAAACCAACCGGGAAAGCAAGTTCAAATCACAAACCGTTAGAGTCGTCAGAGAGCCAGAGTCCAAAAGAGTCAAGAGCCAAGGAGTGAAAGGTTCAAGGTGCAGAGTCCAAGCGCAGTCGTTCAAGCCTGGGTCACAGAGCCGAGGGAATCCAGTCAGGAACAAGGAGTCAGGAACATGAGCGAGGAGGTGCAGAGCTTTCGTCCGAAGAGACTAGTTGCTGGCACGATTTGTCAGCGTGACTGCGGGAGTTAAATAGCCCATAAACCTGTCAGCAATTAGCGCACCTCCAGCGAGTCCCTGCTCCTGCTAGTACTCGGGGCTGAGTGAGCGTCTGCCATGCATGCGTGCCTCTCGCCATCTCCCGTCAGTGTTGTTCCCTTAAATGGGATACTGGTGGAGGCGAATCAGGAGGAGAACTGTCCGGGCGTGCTTCTACCTCAGCCGTAGCTTCTGAAAGCTCAGCCTTGTCAGGTGCAGGCACTACCGGCATCGTGAGCTCATCCCCGGCAGCACTTAGATCCTCTGCTGGGGCCATTTGCTTACGCAGGAGGAGCCATTTGCTCCCAGTAAGCAGGAGCCGTGACACATATGCCCATAAGGGACAATATGGGGAGGGATGGAGCTGCCTTGGCTGGGATCCCAGGAGCTGTTCTAGCAGGACAGGTTAACCTTGAATAGCTCTGCGTCCTACTTTTGGAAGTGTTGATTTTAAGAGCCCCTTGCTAGAAAGCCTGTCCCCAGATCACTGAAGGGCACGGAGGCAGTTGCATAGTTTTTTGAATTCCAGCCACTGTGGTGAAAGGTCCAGAGGGTGGTGCAGATGCCGTCTGTGATAGATGAGTTTCTGCTTTCTCCATTGGCACTGCCGCTAAATCCTAACCGAACAGAAGGAGTGGAATGATACATGCTAAACGGTCCAAATGACTGATGATGTTTGCTCAATAATTTATTGCTGTCTTCCATGCAATAAGGAAATAACTGCTGCTTGCCTTAATAGGGAAGCAGTGTGCTGGGTAGGGAACAACAAACAAATGCTTTTGCAAAATTTCGTCTAATTTGGTTATATTTTCAGCTGGATAGCATCCGTTTTCACTCCCTTCCGCAGCATGTCCAGGGTGCACCTTGTTACTGTGCCCATCAAAGTTAACAAAGCATCCTACATAAGATGCAGAGAGATAAGTTTTTCACCACGGTATAGTTATCTCCCCCCCCCTGCTTTTTAACATCCAGCCTTATGGAGAGAATTTGAATGCTCATGCACTGTGTTGTGTTATTTTGGTTGGTCTTCACAAAAAGCATCATATGGCTTCTGGAGTGTGTGTGTGCCTTTCTAACTTGTTGGTTCTCTTACATTACAGAAAATTGATGCTCAAGCAATTGAAGAGTTCTATGGGTTAACATCAGACATTTCCAAAAACTCAGAATCTGGATATATCCTCTTCTACCAGTCAAGGGACTAAGATGACATGTTGAAGCATCTTACAAGTATACAGAAAGGGATCAAGATTGTGCCCAGACGGGACATCATAGTGATAGTCAAATCAATTCCTTGCCATTGCCATAGGACCACAGGAGACCAACAGGAGGCTAGTTGGGCCGTTTTCTCGAGGATGAACAAGAAGGGGTTCCGCTCTGATTTTCTTTCTGGGCTATTTTATATGTGCTATCTTCCAAAATCTGTGTTACCTCTACTTGAAATCTGGATGCTCAATTGTCCAAGAACCAAGGAAGGGTTTTCAAAGTAGCATTGCCGAATTTGCTCATGGCTCAGTGACCGCCTGAGACTTCATCTTGGTTTCCGTTGTTGTTTTTCTGTATTTTAGCAGAATGGGTTATGGTTTCAATATTCCTTATTGTCCGAAGGTGCTTTTTCAGATACAAGCCTCAGAAAGCTGCTGAATGGTTTTGTGCTCAGAGCGCCAGGACTGCTACGAAGTTAAGTCATATTGGAAACACCACATCCTTAATCTTATGTATAAAAAAAGGACAAAAAATGTTATTTCTCCAATGCTGTGGATTTCCAAGAAGAATCTTCTTTATTTCAGATAACGCTATAGTTCTCGTTTACATTTTTTTAAAAAAAGAATCAACTGCCTTTTCTCCAAATTTCCTTGAAAGATATAATTTTATATACTTTATCTGTTATTTTTGCTTGTTTGTTTGTTTCCTATTAAATAGAAGTTTGACTTAAAGTCACAATACTGCAGAAGCCAGGAGAGCAAAGAAGTATGTGGAAGCCCTTGAGGTCATGTCTAGTTAGCAGTTAAAGTTACTGTATTTCTTGGAGCTATTACCTAAGCCAAAAGTGCCCTCTACTGAAACAGGATCTGTTTGGTGTTCATTTCACTGTACAGTACATTTTTTTAAAGGAGCAATTTTATGACTGTGTTCAAAATGCACATTAAGTAACACTAACTAAGGTAATTACAATTGTCTTTTTAAACAATAGGGGTTGGAGCTAAGAAATAATCAGTTGGGCTAACAATATACCAATGCCTTGGAATACATTTTCTTACACTCTCCCCTCCCAGTAGTTTTTGCCCATTTTCTTATTTGCTGCTGCTTTAATGGGAGGAGGGATGAAAATAGTCTCGTGAAGACTGAATTTCAGTTAGTGTCCATTCGTGTCTGTGCTGTATACTATAACCTCAAGAGAAAATACATGCAATCGAGAACTCTGCAGGTATTCGCCGTCTCCATTTGAAAATTCTTTTTGAGCCATGTCAGAGGTTTATCTCAGCCACTGAAACCATCACAGTAGCCCAGCCTGGAGGTGTGAGCAGCCCTCCCTAGAACGACTTTGCAATTTACTTGAACAGAGACGTTTTGTACAAGATCAGCCAGTTCTGGGATCATATTAAAAGTGTGTGGCTGCCCCACAGCAGCCCTCCTTGTAACTGGGAAGGCAGTCCCTGCGGAGGGAGAGGCGCTTCGTCAAATCCCCGGATTTGGACTCTGATGGAGACGCATTGATGCAAATGTTGTCCTTGTCCAAACAACCTGCTAGAGGCTACAGTAAAAACCACAATGCTGGGAAACACAGGGTTGTGAAAGAACACGAGAGTCTTCAAGGCCCCACGTCTGCTACACAATCTGATGTCCCCCATGCAGGGTCCGTCTCCTTGCTTCCCCCCCCCCCGGTAGGGTACCCAGTCACAATTCTGTAAGCAACACCTTCTGCTCTCTAAAACAAAATCCTATTTTCTGTTTTCAGAGTTGGCTTAAAGTTCAAGCACTCACACCTCGATTTCAGAATGAAAACTGGCAAGATAGGTGAACTCAAAACTTTTTAATCTGCAAATGGAATCTTTTCCTCAAAGCTTATCATCCATAAAGAAATAGTGGTCCACAACTACTCGACAATAATACACTACATGCAAATTTTCTCTTGTTTAGAAATCCTCTCATAAAGACCCCAAGTGGGTCCCTGGCAGGCGTTTGTCAACTCTGGGCCCTGGGGGAGGAACATCACCAAACGCGATTGTGCTGAAACAGCAGATAGGACAGAGTAACGTAGGAGAGCGTTAAACTTGTATTTTGTATATTTGGCGATAAGCATTTTTACAGATAAAATACATGATTTGAGAGAGAGAGAGAGAATATTGAAAGAGATATACTATAGATTAAAAGTGCACTTTTGCTACAAATTTATAAGAAAATGAAATGGGCTTAAGTCGGAAGATAATGGTGTGATGTTAACGTCTGTATAGTAAGTGACCCCCAACTGTCTCCAATAAAGATCATGTAGGGTGAAATGCCCCAGATGTGTGTTTATTGACTGTGAATGTCAGGAGGCCGCTGAATCCAAAGAACGACTGGACAAGCATCACAGGGCAGGTGTTTCTTGCCCCCTTACACTCCCCCCCCAAAAAAGCTGGTCCTGAGGGTTGGGGGTCCTTGGCACCTGCAGATGCCACAGAATAGGACCTGCAGCTCCAGGTGGACATTCTGGACTACATCACCCCCCGCCCGGGTCAGAGAGGAGAAACATCTTCCACATGCACAAAGCTTACTCTGCTAACCACAGATTCCATTTGCGCAGGATTTGAATTTGGCACTAAAAGGTGGGTTCTGTTCCTGAATATAATGCAGCCGTTATGGTTAACAGAGAATTGCTTGATTTACATTGTTGAATCATGGGGATTTTTGGAGATGTCTGACTTTTTTTGGGGGGGGTATACAGAGTTTGGGCTGCTCTGGCAGGAAATCATTATTGTATGAGCCAAACTGCCCTGATCCCATTCTCCTCCTCCTCCTCCTCCTCCTCTTTCTGGGCAAGTGGTCAGCCGAACAGTACCTAGGATCCTGTCAACATCGGCCTGGGAGAGCCGGCTGAAGCTGTCCAACACTGAATCCGAAGATGGCCAAGGGCCATCAATGTTGGCCAGCAGGTCGTGGCAGAGTGACGAGACTTTATCTGCAAAAAAGCTTGCGAAAGCCTCACAGCTAATGGCCGAATTACTACTACTTTGAGTTCTCTCTGTAAGAGAGGTCAGAGGCCTAATTATCCTAAATAATTGTGCCAGGCAAGAGCTAGCAGATGCAATAGAGACTATAAAATATTCCCTTTTAGCAGTCTCCACCACCATCTCGTAGGTTTCCATAAACAAAAACAATTGGGAGCCCAACTTGTATCCTCATAAGATTTAGCATTTGTCTAATGCTTTTCAACATGTCAAAGGAATGCTGAGCATTTTGTTAAAAAACGTCTGCATTTAAAGGTATCGTGCTCAAAAGCATCATGCATGTCTGAGCCAAGGCCCTGGCTGTATTGCCTTCGTCGTTTGCGTGGCTTTCAAACTGGCTGCCTGCTGCGTGGAACAGCTTTGCCACTTGAACTGTTCACAGCATTCGGCCTGGCTGCTGCTACAGACCTCCCTGCAAAAGTTGATTTGTATACTATGGGGGTCACTGGTAGGTCATGCCTTAGTAAGCAAGCTGTATTTGTAAGTTAAGTGTTGCAACCTGCAGCATCTTTTTGCACCTTCACAGCCTGTGTCCAGAACTTTCTGTATCACTTTGGAAGCACCTATCTCCAGGGTCACAGCTGGGTTGCTATAATTTCCTACCGTTCAAGCACGAGTCACCCACAGTTTGCCCCTTTCTGCGTAGGTGCCCTTAGGATGCATCATTTAAGTTACCGACAGGGAAAGAGTCCCTGACCAGAATAGCCGAGACTGGCCCAATCTGAGAAGCTAAACAGGGTTGGCCCCGGTTTGTCCTTAGAGGGGAGACCACCAAAGAACACCAGGGTTGCTATGCAGAGGCAGGCAACGGCAAACCACCTTGAAATGCCTATTGTTTTGAAAATCCAGTGAGGTCCTCATAAATTGGCTGCAGCTTGACAGCAAAAAGAAAGGGAAAGAGGCAAACTACAGTTCCCATGAGTCAGTGTGAGAACCTGGATATGTAAATTACTCCATTTGTTAGCAAAGGCCAGATCAGGCTGTCATAAGGTCATCTGCAAGTCACTGACTGTGAAATGTACATGTTCTCCAGTGGTTATGTTGTGGTACATTCCTTACTTCCGGGATAAGCTCCTCTTTCTTCAGGGTCGGCTCCAAGCTTTGATCCAGGCGGGGGAGGGGCTTATCCCCTTGTAGGCCATCCAGTTTGTTTGCCGGCCCTGCTTCCAGCAGGATGTGCTCAGGCTGCGCCGAAAGCGCACACCAAGAACAGAAGACAGAAAAGAGGGAGAAAACGGCTTGTTTTATGACAGCCGGACAGCAGGGGCTCTTTGCTGACGACGTCAGAGCTTGATCCCAGGCGCGTCGGCAGCCAGTGGTGCGGGTCTCTGCTGGCCTTACCCGTCCCTGGGGCGGAGGGCCTGCTCCGATCGCCCAGGAGCGCAGAGGCGTTCAGACGCAGCGGTAAGGAGACAGGGCTCTCCATAACAGTGGACAGACGACAGTTTGGGGGGACACGGAGCGGAAAAGCGCCGACTCCTTACATCCCACCTGAAAAGCGGTAAGCTGACGCAGGCTGTAACTCTACCCCTCTCAAAAAGGCGCGAGGGATGAGAACACCGGTGCACTCCCGTGGGGGGGGACTCCGTTTCGCCATGGGAGCCGGGGGGAGCTAGTCTTCTGTCAGGGGATAGTAATGTGGGCCCATTTTCACGCCAGACCCCTACAAAGGCTTCTTCTCCCATACCAAGGGGAGATAATGCGCAAAAGTTACAAACTTATCCATCTCCCCTTAGCGGTTCGGCACCAACTGGCTTGGTGGCAGATATCGACACGCTTCAAAGAGGGATCCCCTCTCAGGGATCCCCTCTCAGAGATCCCCCAAGGTTAATTATGACAACAGATGCAAGTCTGTTTGGATGGGGGGCACACTCGGGCAACATGATGGCCCAGGGAGAATGGTCAGTCAAGAAGTCAATGGAGAGTATCAACCTGCTGGAACTGAGGGCGATTCACTTAGGTCTCCTGAATCTGGTGGATACATTGTCGGGACATCATGTACTTGTCCAGACGGACAACACCACGGCAAAAGCCTACGTGAACAGACAGGGGGGAACCAGGGTTCGTTCCTTAAATGCGGAAGCCACCACATTGATCTCATGGGCAGAACGTCACCTGTTGTTTCTAAAGGCCACTCACGTGGCAGGAAAGGACAACAAGTTGGCGGACTGGCTAAGTCGCAAACGACTAGATCAGTCAGAATGGAGGCTGAACACAGAAGTTTTCCGGCAGATTTGCAACGAGTTCAGTCAGATGGACCTCGACCTGTTTGCGACGGAGGAAAACCGTCAGCTTCCAGAGTTCTTCTTCCGAGTTCGAAATGCCTTAGCACACAGGACAGATGCTCTCAATTGTCCATGGCCGAAGGGACTTCTTTATGCTTTTCCCCCTTTGCCGATCATGCACAGGGTACTACAAAAGGTGCGACAACAGAAAGCAGAAGTAGTGCTGATTGCACCTTTCTGGCCGCATCAAGCGTGGTTTCAGGACTTAAAGGGCATGTCAATAGCAAAACCGTGGCGTCTGCCCTTAAGGGAGGATTTACTGTCCCAAGGACCGACAAGGCACCCACAACCGGGGTTACTAAGGCTAGCAGCGTGGAGATTGAGCAGGAAATGCTAGTGGGGGCCGGTTACCAAGACAAAGTAGTAGATACAATGCTGGCATCTAGGAAAGCCTCCACTAAAAGATTGTACAATTACACCTGGAAAGTGTTTCATGATTGGAGTGTGGCAAAGGAGTTGGATCCCCTTAAGGCCTCAGTTAAGACGGTTTTATCCTTTCTGCAAGATGGTCTAGAGAAGGGCCTTAGTACAGGCACTCTCAGAAGGCAGGTATCTGCCATATCAGCCATTCTAGAAGCTAATCATGGGCGGTCTCTTATTAGACACCCGCATGTTAAGAGATTTTTAAAAGGGGTATCTATCAATCCTCTACTAGTCCACAGATGTCCCACATGGAACCTTAATACAGTATTGACGGCTCTTTGCAAACAACCTTTTGAGCCAATGGCATCATGTCCTCTCAAACAACTAACCTTTAAAACCCTATTTTTGGTGGGTATCACCTCTGCACGTAGGGTTTCGGAACAAGGGCACTTTCCGTTAATAGGGAACTTTGTATTTTCCATCGGGACAAGGTAGTCCTTCGTCCAGATCCAACTTTTGTCCCAAAAGTGAACTCAGTCTTCCATAGAGCAGAGGAAATAGTTCTACCTTCTTTCTGCCCCAATCCTAAGCACGATAAGGAACGTGAATGGCATTGTCTAGATGTTAGACGTGCACTTAGCTTTTACATTGATAGGACGAAGGGTTGGAGAAAATCTGAGGCGCTTTTTGTGTCCTTTAGAAAATCTTCTCTGGGAATGCAGATTTCCACCTCTACTCTGAGCAGGTGGATTAAGGGCTGCATTATCTTGGCATATAAGGAAAATGGGTTACAGCCTCCAGAGGGGATAGTGGCGCACTCTCTTAGGGGAGCAGCCACGACTCCGGCATATAGGTCCTTCCCCTCCTTAGAAACCATATGTCGGGCAGCCACTTGGAAATCCGTACGCTTCTTTACCAAACATTACAGAGTGGATAAATTGGCATTGGCAGAAGCAGCCTTCGGTCGTAGGGTGCTTCAACACACTCTGTGAGGGGAGAGAGGCGGATTCCCACCCTGGAGCTTTTGCTTCTGTACGTCCCAGAAGTAAGGAATGTACCACGACATAACCACTGGAGAACGGAAGGTTTCTTTCACTTAC
>NW_015177060.1:82716-98740 GCF_001447785.1 Gekko japonicus
GAAAAAGAGGTGCAGGAGCTCATTAGCATAACTCATTTGCATATGCTACACCCCCTGACATCACCGGAAGTGTGTCAGAAGGCAACACCCACCGCTCAGGCTCCACTGGACTGTTTTGGATTGCTAGCTATTGGGAGGGGGGAAACGTGCAGATCTGCCCTCGCAAAGGAGGGAGAGCTTGTACCTGAATAAAACTTAGTTTTAAAGGTGCCACTGGACTGTTTTCGGCCGGGGGGCTGGGGGGCTCTGCAACTGACCTGGCTGCTTCTTGCTCTGACTGAGGACTGCTGGGAGCAGGGAGTGGGGCTTGTTGCATGTGCCCGCCCACTGGGCTCTTTACTGCCGGAGCTCCGCTCCTGTGCGCTCTTGCAGGAAATGACCCCTGTTAACAAATGCGATGGACAGGTGGGGAGGCGGCTGCAGACAGGAAGGAGAGAAAACTGGGAAAACAGTATGAGAAAACGCTTCAGCAGTAGACTTTTTGACACAATCAAATCTGTGTGATGTGTTCTGATACAAATAAACAGTATTACAAATGTTTGCACTGATTTCAGTTTTTGGACAAGTTGTAAACTGATCAAGCATCCCTGATCTTGTCTCTCGGAATCTTTCCATCAACCCTGTAAGGTAGGTCAGTCTAGTCTCTATAGTGCAGATGGGATGCAGTAGCTTGCCTGTGGGCCTCCTTGCGAGTCCACGGGAGAGATCTTGACCCATAGCTCTTTACCACTTGGCTGCCCCAGCTCTCTCCTGGGCCTCTCGGGGCTAAAGATGGGGCGCATCTCTTGGCTGTCCTTTCTCTGCCTTTGCTCTTGAGGGCAGGAATGTTGGGGCAGGCCTCACACCAGATGGGACTGTCTTGGGCCCTGGAAACAATGAGAAAGAAGTCTGGGAACAAAAGTCTAATTGTGGTAGTGCCTGCCACTACTTCCCTTGGCCAAGCAAGTGGGTGGGGCCATTGTCAGGCAGGGCTCCTTCAAATGAAAGAGTTTCCCACTGGAGGACTGCGAAGCCTTTGGGCTTTCCTTGGTCAGTATAAGGTTGTGTTTCTCTTCCGTCTTTCCCTCTTTCCAGGATGCTAAGGAGGGAAATACTCCATTGAGGTCCAACTCCCATGGCAACTGTCTTAGATTTGGGCCTACCCCCAGTGGGGATGCCTGCTCTCGACCGTTTTTAATTTAATTTAATTTTTTTGCACTTGCTTGATTTCTGTGTTAAGACGATGTAGCTTTAACAGCCTTTCAACAGAGCAAGCAAAAGACAGCCGACGTTCGCATTCAGCCTCTGGAAGTGATGAAAATAGAAGAAGAGCGAGTTCATCTCCCTGCTATCAGGAATGCTTTTTTAAAACTGCCCTTTTTCAGTCGTCAAGTTTTCTCAAAGCAACAAAATGGGCGGGGGGGGGAGACACCACCCTGGCAAAAAGCCAGCCTGTTTCACACGACTCGTTTGGAGCAGCGTTGGTGGGAGGCATAAAAGAAAAGGGAGAAACAGCTGCCGAGTTGGCTCTTCCAAGGCTGGCAGGCTTCCGGAGTGCAGACGGCCGCCCTTGGGCTTCTTTCGGCGGGAGGGTGGCTGCAGCAGCAGAACTCGCCCGGCTGAGCCCGCCCTCATCTGAATGGGGGCAGCCACCTGTGCAAAAAACAGCCGCGTCTGCTTGATCGGCACGCCAGAGGCCGGCAGCCCAGGTCGGGGGGGGAGGGAGTGTGCGGGCATGCTGACGATGCAGTGCTTGAGTCGCGGCGCAGAGCCTAGTCAGGAGCTCTTTTGCCTGGCTGGCATCAGGTTGAAAACGGGGCTGTTTGTGGGAAGCGGGCAAAGAGCAACATTGGTGGAAAGTGCCATCATGTCGAAACCGTCTTATGGTGACCCTTTAGGGCAGGGGTGTCAAGCATGTGGCCCGGTGGCCAGATTAGGCCCCTGGAGGACTTCTATCTGGCCCACAGTGGAACTGGCTATCTTCTGCTTCTTTTTCCAGTTCTGCTGCTGCTGCATCGTCGTGGATTTGCAGCTTACAGATACACACCTGAACAGCATACTGAAGATGGCAACAGCACAGACAGTTTGATGCAGTAATTCTGAGCAAGAGGTGTCAGTTATCAGACTTTTTAATTTTTTTATTTTAAGCTATTTATTTTATTCCAGATGGGGAAGGGAGAGAAAGGCATTCTACACATGCCTGGGTTCCCTGCCCGATCTTCTCCAGGTGCCCCGCAGCCGGGGAGCACCTGGAGAAAATCGGGCAGGGAACGCAGACTGGCTGGCTGGAGGAGGGGAGGGGAGGCGGGCAGACATGCCCCCTCTTCCCCCGCAGCCTCTATGTTTTTGCGGAGAGACTCCGGGAAGGGAGGGGATTTAAATGGGGACGGGAGAGAAAGGCATTCTAAACATGCTTGACCTTTGTCGGGGTGTGTGGCATATGCAAATTAGTTATGCAAATGAGCTCCTGCACCTCTTTTTTAATGAAATTACCCCTGGGCACAATAATCAAATATAAGAGAAATAACGAGTAAGGACTTTAAAAAAATTGCTCTAATTTCTGCTTAAGGAGATAGCCGTATGAGCAGTACTAGACAGATAGAATTGTTGGTTACTTCGGGAAGCTAGTCTAGTAAAGAGACAATTTAGGACGGGGAATTGGTGTCAGCTCTGGACAGCAAGCCCATTTGTGGTGGAACAGCCTGTGTTTACCCTAAGGGGAGAGTGTGTGTTTTCTCCCCCCCAAAAAAAATCAAGAAAAAGGGGCTTGTTTTACTTTTGCATCCAAGTTTATTCTCATTGATTTATTTAAAACATTGATTAGCCACCTTTCTTCCTTATAAAGCTCAAGGTGGTTTACAATCGGGGTCATTTCCTGCAGGAGTGCACAGGAGTGGAGCTCCGGCGGTAAAGAGGCCAGGGGGCAGGGACATGCAACAAGCCCCACCCCCTGCTCCCAGCAGCCCTCAGTAAGAGCAAGAAGCAGCCAGGTAAGTTGCAGAGCCCCCCCTCCCGGGCCCCCAGTCCAAAACAGTCCAGTGGCACCTTCAAGACCAAGTTTTATTCAGGTACAAGCTCTCCCTCCTCTGCGAGGGCAGATCTGCACATTCCCCCTCCCCCCAATAGCTAGCAATCCGAAATAGTCCAGTGGAGCCTGAGCGGTGAGTGTTGCCTTCTGACACACTTCTGGTGATGCCAGGGGATGTGACCTATGCAAATAAGTTACGCTAATGAGTTATGCTAATGAGCTCCTGCGCCTCTTTTTCTACAAAATGACCCCTGTTTACAATATAGATAAAATAAGTCACATGCATTAAAACCAAAATATAAAACCACAATTTAGGACTGCTAATAACTTCATCAAATGTGGTCCTAGAGAAAACCATCTACAGCTGCCTCCTAAAGGTCCAGAGTGAGGGGGGCCAGGCACAGCTCCTTGGGGAGATTGCTCCGCAATTGGGGGGATGTGCCACTGAAAAGGCCCTCTCTCGGGGTGGTGAAGAGGGCCTCCTCCTGTGATTTTAGTTTCTGGGCAGGGCCATCTGGGAGAAGATGGTCTTTCTGATAACCCTGGTCCCAAGCCATGTCAGGCTGTAAGATTACAAGTAGTTCCAGTACGAAACTTTAGGGGTCTAAGCTTCTGAAGGGAGGGTTGTCTTGCACTCAGGATTGCCCTCCCTTTGGGCAAATGTGGTCTTCGTACACCTCCCTCACCGTTCTTTGCCTGCGGTTTCCGAGGCCAGAGCAGAGAGAGCATTCAGCCAGGACCCCTCCAAAAATGACTCGACATGAATCACAGATCCTGATCCAACAGGTTCTGTCTAAAAATATATATTAATTGAGAAATAGCCAGTGAACTATCATTGTGCCGGCTCATCCCCGGCTCCTGGCCGAACTGTGCATGTGTGAGCATGCGCAGTTCGCCAGCCTTCCCTTCCCACCGTCGCTTTCTCCCTGGCATCTGATCGTGCCGGGGAGCAACGGCGCCACGGCTCAGGGGATCCGTGGGATCCCGTCACGGCGTCTCTAATTCGGTGCAGCTTTTAAAAGCCGCGCTTTGGGCGCTTTTTCCCCTGCCGTGTGGCAGGGACCTGTGTGTCTCCAGCTGCCTCCCCCTTGCTGGGGGAGTATGTAGCACTGCATCAACACTGCCTCCTCCCCTCACAAGTTTGCCTCTGCCCCTCGCACACCTCCTCCATTCTTGCAAGCCACTCACCCCAGGGCAGAGCTTGCTTGGCTGGCTTTTCTGATTTGCTCTAACTGGGTTCATTTGCGGGAGGAAGGCAACCTCACCCTGCACAGAGGCTGGGGAGAAAAGGCAAGGAATTCACGCTCCGGCAGCTTCTGCCAAGCCTCTCGCTGTCAAGTCCTGTAGGGGCTGGCAACAAGCCAGGCTAGGATTCTCTCCCTGCTTTGCCAGCTCATCTTGGCAGAAACAAAGGGCAGCAACTGCCTTTTAACAGCCCAGTCCTTGGCATGTTTATTCAGAATAATGACGCCCCCGCAGAGTTCAGTGGGAATTCCCAGGTCACCTGCATAGATAATCCTCTACTCGTTGTTTACTTCTGGCTCAGGAAAGTGCCCTCTGAAAGTGCCGGCCCAAGAGTCTCCTGCAGTGTTAAGCAATGCATGCAGCAATAAGATAAGGTATAGTGGGATGTCCAAAGAGGACCGAGGAGGCTCAGGTTCAAGTCCTGACTCAGCCGTGAAGGTCTCTCTGGGATTTGGGCCCTCTAACCCAAGAACTCTGTGAGGGTAAAGTGAGGGAAGAGAGAACCAGGCGTGTTGCCCTGAGCTGCTTGGAAGAAGGATGGGATAAAAAAATACCCCAATTTCCTAGGCAATAAAATATATGACCATTTGGGAAATTGGCAGACTTCAATCCATAAGACTAGCTTCCTGAAATACAGAGAGTTCACACACACACCCTGCTTTCATCTCTCTGATAACATCAAAGAACAGTTTATTTTCCATGATTGGGAAACACCAGGAGTAAACTATGACATTGTATTGATCCTGTGGAATGTGAACTTTTGTTGTGTGAGACCAATGAAGGGAAACAAATTTCCTTCAAGACAATTTCAACTTCTAAATATTAAGTTACAACTGTAATCCAGTTATTAAGGGACCCCTTTGATCTTTGGTATAAATATTGGTCGGTTACAACAGACCAGAGCTGACTCCTGCTAGGAGTCAGTCAGAGAGGCCTCTTGTCGCACATGCATGGGGTGGGGGAAACTCTGCTGAATGTTTATCTTTCTGTGTATTCTATCAATGTTTAGGGACTAGGACTCTGAATGTCTTTCTATAATAAAGATTAGTTTTATTTTAAGAAGAGACCTTAGTGATTTCCAAGCTTGCACATCTGCCTTTGGTAAGGGGCGACACTCAGGAGACACACACGAACTGAGGGGGGAGAGTGTGGGTGACATGGGTAAACACGCTTTCACAGGACACGTGCAGCCACACACCCACATCCAAAATCTCACAACAGTGGTGGAAAGTGCCTTCGAGTTGCAGCCAACCTACGGTGGCCCTGTAGGGTTTTCAAGGCAAGAGGCCGACAGAGGTGGTTTGCCATCGCCTACCCCTGTGTTTCCATCCTTGGTGGTCTCCCATCCGAGTACTAACCTGGGCCAACTCTGCTTCGCTTCTGAGATCAGACAAGATCAGGCTAGCCATGTCAGGGCAAGGTGTCAGCTATGCTGCCATGATGGGGGGGGGGGAATCCATTTCCTTGATCTGCGGGCCAGATGCTGCTTCTTTATTTTTGCTTCTGTACTGCTTTCTTATCAATGACCTTGCAGGTTGCTGGTGTAGTGTCTGGGATGCCTGGAACCGTGGGAGCACTTTCGGTTCCCAGCTGCGGCCTCTAATGGCCTGGGACCCCTTCTCCCGTGCGCGGGAGCCTGGCCTATTGGCCTATGGATGGGGGGGGTTGCATACGAATACCCTATATCCCATTACGCTTGTAGGAACGTTGCCATTCTTAACAGTGACTTTGTTACTGCCTCTATAGCTCTGCAATAAAGTATAACCTTTCTGATAAGCGTGTACTCAGTTGTTGGCTGTGGAACCTGACACAAGGCTGGGACAGAAGCGGAGGATGTAAATGCATGGGCTCAGCCCAAGCAGGCTGGGATACAGCCTACGGTGGTATCTGCAGAGAGCACCCCCACAGAGCCAGGGGTCACTTCCTGCCGGAGTGCGGCAGAGTGGCGCTCCAGAAGGAAGGAGCCCGGGGCAGACCCCCCCCCCGCTATCTGGGGGGATTTAAATGCCTTTCTTTCCCTTCCCCAGATGGGGAAGTGTGGCATATGCAAATGAGTTATGCAAATGAGCTCCTGCACCTCTTTTTCTATGATATGACCCCTGCACAGAGCCATTTCAGCATGGAGCTGCTAGCCAGGAGTCCTGCACAAAGATGAACACATTTGAGGTGACAAGAGCTTCTTGGCGTGCATCTTATTGGAATGACTGGCTCAGGGAGGTCCTGCTAGGGGGGCTCTTTGTCAGCTAGCTGCCATGCTTTCTTTGTTTTCTTTCATCCCTGACTTTTGCGCAGCCGCACATGCTTGCTTAGCTACCGTGGGTAACATAAGGGAGGCGCTCTTTCCCCCGTGTGAACTGGCTCAGCCAGACAGCGCTATCAGGATAACCTTGAAGGGAAGGGAGGGCTTGACTTCCACTACGGGTGTGAATATTTCTGCTCTCAAGGTATGGAGGGGAGTCTCCCGTTCATGATGTAATATCCCGCCGGGAGAAATCCCATGCGCACGCTTGGATTTCATTTGCTTAGCTAGATGCAGCATCAGAGTATATGTATGGAGCCTCTTGCACTAATCGTTATTTCTGACAATGTACCTGTACCACTTGGCAACAGACCAGTATTCCAATAAAACATAACCTTTTCAGGAGAGTGTGTTTGGACCTGCTTGCTGTTGACCCTGACACTCTTCTCCAGTCCTCCAGTCAAAGCTTTAGCAGGGCTTGGGATCTGATTTACTTACTTCATTTATACCTCACCTTTCTTGCCACTGGAGACCCAGCAATGCTTACATCACTCTCCCCTCCCCCACATCATCAATACCTAAATGCTGTAAGGCATGTTAGGCTGAGAGAGCATGTGACTGGCCCAGGGACACCCAGCAAGCTTCCGTGGCAGAGTGAGGATTCACACCTGGGGCTCCCAGATCCTAGTCTGACACTGTAACCACTACACCACACCGAGTCTCATCTTGACTTAATGCTGGTCTGAAAGATACAGTCTTGGGCTGCTGTTGTGCTTCATGTTAATGTTTTGCTGACAATAATTGTTTTGTAGTTTGTAGTTTTCTCAAATTGGGAGTCCCCATAGGACCCTCAATGGGCCGGTAAGGTAAGAATTTTTTTTTTAAAAAAAAATAAATGTATTTATACATATTTATTTATCTCATATGTACCCCACCCTTCTTCCAAGGAGCCATGCAGGTGGATCTCATTAACCCTCACAACAGACTCGTGAGGCATCAGAGAGACTAGCCTGAAGTCCCTCAAAGAGTTTCATGACCAACGGAGCACTGAAACTCAGTTCCTCCTGTCCCAGACCAGCCACCCATCCTCTGCATCACAGAGGCCATCAGGTATGGCACCTATCCCTCCCACAACTTTATATCATAGAAATAATGTTTACTCACTAGAATGCAGAAAACAATGTGGACAACAGGCAAATTTTATACATTGCTGGTGGACCTGTTCTTTAATTCAAGACTTCTGGACTCAATTTCTAAAGTAAAAGAAATCATCCAAGTTGAGATTCCTTTAAAACCAGATGTGATATTATTAGAAAATTGGGCTGAACTACAAATCACAAGACAAAAAGAAGCCATTTCGATATTATTGACAACAGCAAAATCAATGACAGCAACAAAATGGATTGACAAACAAGTTCCCTGTGTCCAACAATGGTTAAAGAAAATTTGGGAGGATTTTATTTTAAGCAAATTGTCTTTTAGTTTGGGTAATGTTTCAGTAACTCAATATCAAAACAAAATGGTAAAGATTTGGTACCCAATAATAAGTTATTCGATGGGAAAAGATATCCTTTCTAAGAATCCTCTGTATCATGATATGATTTATTTTTTAAAATTAATATAGTTCAAGTTGAATGTTATTGTTTTATTGGTTATTGTAAAAGATAAAATGTTAATTTAAAAAAAGGAATGGCACCTATGTTTCTTGAAAAGGGGAGAGTGCATAGGTTAGAGAACATTGGTACCTCTGGGTCTCTTAAATCACCATGTTCCAGTTCATTAAAGCACTAATTGTCCCAAAGGACATCTCAAAAGACATTGGCAGTTCTGGAGTCACAAATTATCAGGAAACCCTTTAAACATATTCAAGATTTTATTTTTAAACCATGTAAAGAACAAATATTAATACTTTTTGTAACAAAAGAAAATGCCTTGAAGGAAAATCACCCCCAGATTCTCCTTCCATTTCCAAATAATCCATAGAAGGGCACAGTTTTCATGAAGACAGTCATAGTATTTTAAATCAGTGGGCTTGGAAATTCCCTCATTGTGTTCAGTCCATCATTACTTTCCTCTCCAGTATCAACATTTGATATTTTTTATAGATTCAGGTGAGTAGCCGTGCTGGTCTGAAGCAATAGAGCAAAGTTTGAGCCCAGTGGCATCTTTAAGACCAACAAAGTTTAATTCTGGGTACAAGCCTTTGTCTGCTTTTGTCCAAGCTTTTGTACCTGGGAATTCCCATCGAACTCTGCGGGGGCTTCATTTTGAATAAACATGCCAAGGACTGGGCTGTTAAAAGACAGGTGCTGCACTGCTGGTGGCAGTGTGAGAAGATCCAGGGCTTTTGGAAGGAGGTACAGAGGTTAGTTAAACACATTATTAGCATAGACATGCCACTAGACCCGGAGGGGCTTTTTCTAGACTACTGGCCACCGAATATAGAAAATCATATACACAAAAATACCTTGGATGTAATGGTCTACGCTGCCAGGACATCCATTGCTACATGTTGGAAGCCGCCGGGAACACTGATCTGGTACAAGAAGTTATGGGATCAATTCTTGATGGAGTGTGTCACCTGCAAACTGAACAACGCCTCTCTTCGGCCGATTTCTACTAAATTCATGGAAAAGTGGAAATCCATTGTGGACTTCCTCAGTAGAGAAGAATTTGTTCCCACATATTGGTCTCAGTATCATGAATGGTTATAAATACTGAACTTCTCTATGTGTTTCTTCTACACATAACTAAGATTAGCCTGGCCACCCACAGGTTTTAGCTAGAAACACAGAACTCTGAAACACCAAGCTATTACATACTCACAAGATTGATGTTTGGTTACTCTGACTTCTATTGCACATATTTCACAGATGTTGAATCTTTGTACATGTTTTACACCTCTACTTGATAAGTTAATACACTGTTTTTGTTCAATGTTATGTATTCAATATCAAATTATAATGTTACTTGATTATGCTTTGTGAAAAATTTAATAAAATATTAATAACAAAAAAAGACAGGTGCTGGCAAAGCAGGGAGAAAATCCCAGCCTGCTTGTTGCCAGCTGGCTAAGTCAGGACTCAAGGGAGTACGAGCTTTTAAAGAAATCAGCAGATGAGTAGGCACCGTAGTCCCCCCCCCATCACTTCTTCAGAAGTGTGCATGCACACAAAAGCTTATACCCAGAATTAAACTTTCTAGTCTTAAAGGTGCCACTGGGCTCAAACTTTACTATTTTTATGTAAAGGCTCTGTGTGTTTGTTGCCAGTGTTGGTTGAGAGCCAGTTTGATGTAGTGGTTAAGTGCGCGAACTCTAATCTGGGAGAACCGAGTTTGATTCCCACTCCTCCACTTGCACCTGCTGGATGACCTCGGGCAAGCCATAGTTCTGGCACAACTGTTCTTGAAAAAGAGCAGTTTCTGTCAGGGCTCTCTCAGCCCCACCTGCCTCATAGGGTGTCTGTTGTGGGGGGGGGGAGGGAAAGGAGTTTGTAGGGTGCTCTTAGACTCCTTTGGGTAGTGGGCAGGGTATAAATTCAATCTCCTCCTCCTCCTCTTCTTCACAAAAATTGGCAGTGGCATGACACCAAGGACTCTCCCCCATTCCTGTAAAGTACTGCAGATAACCTTTTAAATAGGGTGGCAAGTAAATAGATAAATAGATAAAGGTAGATACGGTGCTCAAATGAATTTTTTAAAAAACCAGATAGCTTGCTTAAAATGTGGGGAAGGAGCAAGGCATTGCCAAAGCAGTGCTAGATCTGCTGATGCGTAATCTCCTCATTTGAATTGTGAAGATGAACTCATGGCTGTAGGCTGATTTCTCTTTTGATACCGTGGCTGCCTTCACCCTTAGCTCCCCCAGATATCTTTGGCTCTGTTTATCTCTTATCAGGCGAAACCATACCTATGTGACTAAAACATTTCCCTCTCTCGATGTCCAAGGAAAATGCAATGAATGGTCTCTATGGTAACAAGCAGCCTGCCTCTGTTGGGCAAGTGACTCATCAGACACCATCAGAATAATATGACCAGAATGACCACGACACAGAGCTGTTGACAAGGTACACTAACCTGTGGGATCTCTCTCCGAGGGAGTGTGGAAACCTCACACCTTCCTCCCGGACTCAAGGGAGCATGACCTTTTAAAAAGTCAACAGATGAGCAGGCATCATTCCAGTATTTAGCATCATCCAGTCTAAACGAAGAACCAGTTCAGAATCCCTGTTTTGTTTTGGGGGGGTATGTCAGCTAATTCTGAAGATGAAATTCTTATTGACGTTTCCAGTATGCTGACGTTGGTTGATGTTTCCAGATTCAAGTTTTGAACAGAAAATCTGAAATAGATTATCTTCCTCCCCCTCCAATCAAATTCGGAGTACTTTGGACTTGCTGATCAAATATCAAGACTGCTTTTTCAGACAACGAATAAGAACATTTACTATGGTTACTATCAACTCCTGTTAAATCCTAAGAATCATATTTCTAATATAAGATATTGATCCCAGATATGATAAGACGTTAAATAAAGCATAGCATCCCACAGTATTGCTGAAGATAATTTTTGGAGCAGATTTGTTCCAGCTGTGGTGGGATACATTTTGGAAATACGTTGGAAATGTAAACGAAAAACTGGCTCTTTTTACCATATGTGGTGGACATGTGATGCTGTTAAAAAATATTGGATATGGATACATGAGATAGTACAAAAAGTACTTGACACAAATGTACCATTTATACCAGAATTGTTTTTATTAAATATTGTCCCACAAAATTTTAATATACAAGATGTGTATATGATTATACAAACTGTAACTACAACTAGAATTTTATATGCAAAATATTGGAAAAAAGAAGAGACACCGACAAAGGAAGAACTAATTTTCCGGCTGTTGGATGCAGCAGAAATGGACAAATTAACTTTACAATTAGATGAAAAACAAGAAGGGAAAGAAAATGGAACTTCTGGCTGCCAGACAATCTTAGGATCTCCTGGCTATTTTATACACAATGCCATACAATAATCATTATTATTATTACCTCCCACAGAAAAAAAAACCCAGAAGCTTCTGGGATTTTTTTTTAATGGCATTAGAAATCCCAGAGCTTAAAAAGAGATACCTGGCATCTCTCCAGCAAGCTTTGCAGGCTCTTCAAGTTATTTCCCCCCTGCTTCAATGATATGATTAGCTAGAGTGCTTTAGCGAATGTCACTCACTATTTTTGCTGTATTTCCTCCTCTTTTTTTAAATGACTAACTGAAAAGTAATTATATGAGTTCATCGTGCCTTTTAACAAGGAAAAGGGAAGATGAAAGGAGCCTCAGGGCATTCGGAGAGGCTAAAAAACTGTGAGCTAGCTCACACTAACTCAGGTTAGAGGGAACACTGGCTGCAATGCTCCCTCTATGCTGTGGAGTCTCGTGAGCAAAAATTCTCCTTTGTGAGCCACTGGCATTAAAGTTGTGAGTGAGCCATTTGGCTGCTGCGTAAATCAGTTTGCTCTGGAGCCATCCTTCTTGAGCGAAGATAAAAATGTGTGAGCCGGAGGCTAAAAAAACTGTGAGCTAGCTCATTCATGCTAACTCAGCATAGAGGGAACACTGGCTAAGATGTCATGGGGTTTCTGAAAGGATCCCTCAGGAACTGAACCCTTGCCTTTCCACAGATGCATATGAGGGAGCAATGCAACAGAAGAGATTTATTACATTTATTTCTAAAAATGCGAATATGTACCTATTTACTTCATCATTCTCTCCAGCAGGGTACAAAGTGGTTTATGTTGTTCTCCTCTTCTTCCTTTTGTCCTCACAACAGCCGCGTGAAGAAAGGCTGAGAGAGTGGGTGAGTGGCCCAAGTGTGAGAGTGAGCGGCCCAAGGTCACCCAGCGGGCTTCCGTGGCAGAGTGGGAATTTGAACCTGGGTCTTCCAGACCCTTGTCTGATGCTCTAACCACTACACTACCATGCGTGATATCACAGAACCATGGAGACGGGGAGTAGTAGTGTCACACCACACGTTGTTCTGTACATCTAATTAAGTAACCATGATCACACATGTTAAAAGTACATTAACTAGTTATTATAGTACCTATTTATTATAGTATTATAGTAGCAGGCAGGGTGTTTAATGTTATAGATGGATAGTGTTCACTGTATTAGAGTGTATATTCCTCTAAACAAGCAAGGGTGTGCTCTGTACATGACATAGTGCCAGGGGTCATTTCGTAGAAAAAGAGGTGCAGGAGCTCATTAGCATAACTCATTAGCGTAACTTATTTGCATATGCCACACCCCCTGACATCACCGGAAGTGTGTCAGAAGGCAACACCCACTGCTCAGGCTCCACTGGACTGTTCTGGATTGCTGGTTATTGGGGGGAGGGACAAGCAGATCTGCCCTCGCAGAGGAGGGAGAGCTTGTACCTGAATAAAACTTGGCCTTAAAGGTGCCACTGGACTGTTTTGGACCGGGGGGAGCTCTGCAACTTACCTGGCTGCTTCTTGCTCTGACTGAGGGCTGCTGGGAGCAGGGGGTGGGGCTTGCTGCATGTGCCCACCCCCTGGGCTCTTTACTGCCGAAGTTCTGCTCCTAACCCTGCAGGAAATGACCCCTGCATAGTGCCATATGTGCATGGGAGGGAAGCGTCTGGGGAGGAGAGCTGCTGATGGTGGGAATTCCACTGTGGTAAAACAGGCCTGTGACAGGCAGAGCTAAGAAAAATGCCCCAGAAACATTGGGGATATGTACTGTTGATGATACAGAACTGGGCATGAATCCAGATGTACTGGGAATTTGGTTGTTTAAAGACAAAGAGCCCAAGCTCCAGGAGAGGCAGCGGGAACCTGAACATGAGGAAGGACTGAAGATGGCCCGTGTGGCTGAGGCCAAGTCACAAAGAGAGGTCATACGTCAGGAAGCCGAGGCATGAAGAGAGTTTAATTATCAGGAAAGGCTGAAAAGAAGCATGAACAGGAAGTACGGTGAATGAAAAGGGCTTCGAGACAGCTAGAGGACAGACCAGATGGCCTGCTGAAGGAACAAACAGATCATGTGAAAGATCCAAGATGGGGAAGGGAGCAAGAGAGACATTTGATATGGTGCTGAGAAGTCTCCAGAGAAGCCTTCGCCCCTACAGCCAGCTACTTCCGGGAGTGGCCCGAAGGAGAGGGAAAGTTATAACTGTAGAGATCCGGGACCTTAACGAATGTTTTGTCCCAAGATGACTGAGACTGAGACTCATCAATCTTACTTAAAAAACCCCAAACATTTAAATAATTTCATTTTGACTTTGTTCTGTCTAGGGTTGCCATCCCCCCGGTTGGGGCAGGGGACCCCCTGATTTGAGGGGCACCAGTCCACCGCCAGCCAGCGGTCTGGTGGGGGAAGCCCCACCCAAACAGCAATGCTGACGCGATGACGTCACCAGTAGTGATGTCATCATGGTGGGGCTGTCGTGCAGCGACGCTCTAGCATTCGCAGGGAAACTCTATGGTTATCATAGAGTTTTTGTCCCGAATGCTAGAGTGTTGCTGTGAGATGACCCTGGCGTGATGATGTCACTTCTGGCGATGTCATCACTCAGCACATGCTTTGCACACCCAGCAGAAACACCCCGAGGAGGACCTGGGAGTCCCCTGCCAAGCAAAAGGTAAGACCTGGCAACCCTGGTTCAATCACACCTCCCTCACAGTCTCTTCTCACCCACAAGCCAGCAGCTCCCACTTGTCCTTGCGCACTTCCTCTTCAGTGCTCCCAGCACCCACAGCCACCGACAGGCACCTCTTCCATGGGTGCCTCTCTCCCCCTCCCTTCCTTCCTCTGCTAAGGTGCTGCCCTTGCCTGGCTGGGGGCCGGGCACAGTTCCTCGTTTGTGCTCCTGGTGCCTGCAGCCACCGACCGCCACCTCTTCCGTGGGTGCCTCTCTCCCCCAGTCCCCCCTCCCTTTCTTCCTCTGCTAAGCCTTGGCTGGGGAGAAGCTGCTCTTCGCACTTAGCCGGCCGCCTTGAGCTGGCCTCTGCCAACGAGCCCCTCTTCCGTGGGCGCCTCTCTCCCTCTCACGGTCTGCCTCCAGGGGTGGGGAAGATGAGTTCCAGGCGCAGCTCCAGGCCGGCCAGAGCCAAGCTGCTCTTTGGTGCTGGCTGACTTCGCTGGCCGCCTGTGATTTTAATTGCTCCTTGGGCCCATGACTCTCCCCCCCCTCCAACCCCCCCTTTCAGCCTGGTCAGAGATAATAAAGAACGAAGGAATGCCAGCAGTTGGTACACAGGTCAAGCAGATGCACTCCTGCTAATAAACATCATGGCAGCATAGCTGACAGTGATGCCCCTGAGGGAGTCCAGACTGCCTTTCCCTGGCACCTGCATTCTCCTGTGCAATTGTTTCAAAAAAGCAACACACACACCCCCCAGCACGTACCTAACACCGAATAGAGCACGTTCCACACCAGGGCTTTGCATCATATATCCCAGCCAGCTTCTTTCTCCCTCCCCCCATTTTTGAAGGGGGGATAACATCTGCCTTAAGAATCCCGGAGAACTCAAAAGCTTGCCCTCTACGTGACACTTGGTTGGTCCTGGTAAGTAATAGTTATTCTGTGTTCTCTGGCTGTTCTGTGCCTTCATGTGGCTGTCATCCAACTTCTCTAGAAAAGGGGGAGGGATAAATTCTTTGCCTTTTTCCAGGAGGGAGGGTCATAAATGGGGGGGCAGGATCCAGGGAGTGCAGAGTGCCTGCCCCTTGCGCCTGCCAGCAGGGTACTCCCCTGAGCAAACGCTTTAAAAGGCTCCAGCTTTTGATGCAATAATTCAGAGCAAGAGGTGTCAGTTATCAAAGAATGTTAAGTAAAGGAAAGACTGCGTTTCAATGTTTTAAGCATGTTTGTATTTTGAGTAAAGATAATATAATATCGTTAATTGGGTTTGCCTGTGTCCTTTATAAAGGTTATATCTCCAGTACCTGGTACTACATTTTATGACACACATGGCCTTGGCCGGACAGAGTGACATTTATGTCAGATCTGGGCCCTCGTAACAAATGAGTTCGACACCCCTGATCTAGGCCTTTGGGGGAGGAGAAATCAAATTGGCAAGATCCCATGAGCAGTATTCAGATTTCTCCCTGACTGGGCTAAGGAGATTAGTGTTCATAAGCAAACTTCTGCCTATAGTTTGGTGTAGTGGTTTAGTGTGAACATAAGAACATAGTGGGAGCTGTGGTGGCTCAAGTGGTTAAGACGCTGAACTGCAGGCTGTGGAAGGTCAGTAGTTCAGCAGTTCGAGACCCGGGTGCCGCAGCTCCTGCCAACCTAGCAGTTCGAAAGCAAGAAATTGCAAGTAGATAAATAGGTACCACTTTGGTGGGAAGGTAACAGCGTTCCATGCGCCTTGGTGTTTAGTCATGCCGGCCACATGACCACGGAAACGTCTTCGGACAGCACTGGCTCTTCGGCTTTGAAACGGAGATGAGCACCGCAACCCTAGAGTTGGATTCGACTGGCTTTCGAGCAAGGGAACCTTTACCTTTACCTTTA
>NW_015177060.1:98883-103552 GCF_001447785.1 Gekko japonicus
TTATTAAGAAGAGTAAAACAGCATAACAACATATTCAAACACGTCAAAAGAGCCAACCAATACAGCAAGTAAATAACCAAGGAAAAGCTTAGAAAACATAGCCAACCCCAAACCAGTCTGCGTAACAATAAACCAAAATCGTCATCCTTCATTATGTATGCTGAATGCGATAATGGCTCGATTAAAGACAATTTCTCAGATGGTGATTGAGCTAAAGTGTTGTGTCCTACAAACTTGACCAAGGATAGAATTTAAAAACGAATCCAGGGGACATAAGCCGCCTTAGACGGGATTATATCATTCTCTGACATATATTGAAGTACTCTAGATCACACTGCAACAAATCGCTCATAAGCCTTTGAAGTATCTCTTAATGTAGCTTGCGTGACCTGTGTCAGTTTTTCTAATATAAATAAGTCCCAGCCGTGAAGTGTGTGGACTCTAATCTGAGAGAACCGGGTTTGATTCCCCACTCCTTCACTCGCAGCTGCTGGATGACCTTGGGCAAGCCATAGTTCCGACAAGAGCTGTTCTTGAAAGGGCAGTTCTTCAAAGAGCTCTCTCATCCCCACCCACTGGGTAACTGTTGTGGGGAGGGGAAGGGGAAGGAGTTTGTAAACCACCCTGAGACTCCGAGTGAAGGGCAGAGTATAAATCCAATCTCTTCTCTTCTTCTTCTTCTACACAACACGTTGAGTTCTGAATGCGTGCTGAACCAGGAACAGTACGATGTCCTCACCAGTGCATATTCAAGCAGTGTTATCATGAGCCCAAGGTGCGTATGACAGCTTTCAACCAAATCCTGGTGCAACTAACCATGCACAATGCATCTTGAAAACATATCTAAACTGGGGCTTCATGCCATTATGATCGTGAAGTAGACAGAATAACAGTAAAGACTGAGTGAATAGAAGTTAGAAGAATGAGCAATAATTCGTTGAAGACCCAAAGGATGTATTAAAGATTGGAACGTGACTAAAGGGAGTTGCATGGTGGTCTCATAAGTGGGTGGGATAAGGGAATAAGAAAAAGAATGGGATACAAACTGGATTGGGACTGGGTTTGGTTTGTCGGTTGTGTAGATGGAATGTAACCTCCATTTATTTTTTTTCTGTTTAAAACATGAGAGTATAATATATAAGGATATGAATTACATTTATGAAATATATACTCAATAAAAATTATATTTTAAAAAAATGAACACACCAAGCCCAGCACCACCTGCAACAGAGACGGGGGTTCCTGCAACTTCAGGGGACTGCCCGTGTATGCAGAAGGAGATGTGCTTGTAAATTAACCAAACCAGGGGAAACACACCTTGATGGGATGTAAGTCACTCCAGGAGGCCCAGAATATTGACATCAAGTTGGGGGGGGGGGAGGGGGGAGAGGAGAAACTAGCCCCAGGTGTGTATTTTGGAGAGGGGGTCGTTGTTTCCCCACCCCCTGGGTTCCTAATTTGCTTGAACCCCCTGCTTCTTCATTTACATTCAAGATTTATAGCCTACCTGTCAGCCACTTGATCTCCAAGGCACCTTTTGATTTTGAAAAATATACAGTTCTTGCTCATCTCTGCAGGACCTTCTCTCACAAGACATCCCTCTGAAGGGCCTTGTGTTCCTCTGACCAGCATCTGCTGGTGATCCCTGGCCCCAGCCCAAAAGACATGCCCTTGGCCTCGACCACAGCCAGGGCCTTTTCATCTCTGGCGCCAGCCTGGTGGGACCCTCTCCCTAGTGAGATCCAGGCCCTGCAGGACTTAAGGCAGTTCCGCGGGGCCTGTAAAATGGAGGTGTTCTGCCAGGCCTGGCGCTGAGGCGGCGGAGACTTACTTATATCGGCCTCCCCTGCCCCGCTCTAGCTGCTTTGCTTTCGCCCATCATACCTGCTCTCCTCACTGACTCACCTTGTCCTGTTCTATCTGCGGCGACACATAACCAGAGTCTTTTTCGGCTCATTAAATTATGCAGCTCCACGTATTAGTATTGTTTAGTGATTTATACGTCTTAAGGACTGTGTGATTTCTTAACTTTTCATATGTTTTAAGAGTGTTGTAACCCACCCTGAGGAGATGTGGTGGCTGAACTGCAGGCTGGAAGGTCAGTAGTTCAGCAGTTCAAGACTCGAGTGCCGCATGACGAGGGAGCTCCCGTCTCTAGTTCCAGCTCCTGCAAACCTAGCAGTTTGAAAGCAAGAAATTGCAAGTAGATAAAAAGGTACCGCTTCGGTGGGAACAGCGTTCCGTGCGCCTCGGCGTCTAGTCATGCCAGCCACATGACCACAGAAACGTCTTCGGACAGCGCTGGCTCTTTGGCTTGGAAACGGAGATGAGTACCTGGTTCGACTGGCTTTCAAGCAAGGGAAACCTTCACCTTTAACCCACCCTGAGCACCATTGCAGCTGTCCTCGTGGGACCCACTGAAATCTGGAAGCAGAGACCTTGTCCTTGATGAGAAGGTCAGTCTATGTCAGGGCTTTGCTACATCACGACTGAAAGCAGGGGGGGGTCTTTTTTTGGCATTTGTGTGTGTGTGTGCGTGCACCTGAAACTGACCCCTACTGGGGGCCTGGAGGACAGTCAGAGAGGCAGCTGAATAAAGCCTGCCCCTGTCCTCCCGAGTTGGTATTTAAAGGAAGTCTCCCATCCAAGTGCTAACCACAGCTGACCCTGCTTAGCTTCCGAGATCTGATGAGATCAGGCTTGCCTGGGCTATCCAGGTCAAGGCAAGGCAGGGGGCCTCTTGACTGAATATTTCCCCATTCAAAATATTCCCTGAAGTCGGGGCAATGGTCTTTAACCTACATTTTCTCCCCCCCCCCCATGCTAGTTTTCACGAAGGAGGATTCTGTCATCTGCTGAGCAAACGGGTACAATCCAGATGCTGCAGTGAAGATGAGCTCCAGTGGGGCTGCTCCGTGTCCAAGGTGTGTCCACCTCCAATGCAGTCTGCACGCTTGGCACGGCTGGTGGCGTCAGGGAGACAAACAGGGAAGCCAGAGGCAATCTATGCAGTGAGCAAGGATACACGGAAGAGACGAAAGCATGGCGCCACCACCAGATGCCAGACTGGTTAAAAGGTTCCCTTGCTCGAAAGTCAGTCAAATCCGACTGTAGGGGGCGGTGCTCATCTCTGTTTCCAAGCCGAAGAGCCAGCGCTGTCCGAAGACGTTTCCGTGGTCATGTGGCCGGCATGACTAAACACTGAGGCGCATGGAACGCTGTCACCTTCCCACCAAAGCGGTACCTATTTATCTACTTGCAATTTCTTGCTTTCGAACTGGTTAGGCAGGCCAATATGTTGCCTGTTGGTGTGAAGCTGCCCTGCGTTTGTGCCCTTGGCACCTCCTTCAACTTGCAGAGGCAAGGACCACTCTGGGTGCGGTATTGCACTGCTGTTTAACCAACAAGTGTGTGAGGAAAATAAACTGGCCTTGTGGAATGTATAGATTAGATTTAAAAAGGGGGGGATTTGGACAGATTTATTGAAACTACGTCTATCAGTAGCTGGCTGTCATGACAGCCAAGTAGAACCTCCATGTTCAGGGGCAGAATACCTCTGCGGACTGGCTGCCAAAGACAGGCGATTGATGCCCACCAGTTTCTGCCCACTTGTTTTTCCTCCTCAAGGGACAAAGAGTTTGGCAGCCTCACTGCCTTACATCATGGAGCGAATGAAGAAGAAGAGAAGAGATTGGATGTATACCCTGGCCCTTCATTACCCAAGGGAGTCTCAGAGCAGCTCACAAGCTCCTCCCCCTTCCCCTCCCCACAACAAACACCCTGGGAGGGAGGTGGGGCTGAGAGAGCTCTGACAGAAACTGCTCTTTTTCAAGGACAGCTCTTATCAGAGCTATGGCCTACCCAAGGTCATCCAGCCAGGTGTGGAAAAGAAGAAGAGAAAAAGAGATTGGATTTATACCCCACCCTTTACTACCCAAAGGTGTCTCAGAGCGGCTGACAAACACCTTTCCCTTCCCCTCCCCACAACAGACACCCTGTGAGGTAGGTGGGGCTGAGAGAGCTCTGACAGAAAGTGCTCTTTTTCAAGGACAGCTCTTATCAGAGCTACGGCTTGCCCAAGGTCATCCAGCCAGGTGCGGAAAAGAAGAAGAGAAGAAAAAGAGAAGAGATTGGATTCATACCCCATGGCCCTTCACTGCCCAAAGGTGTCTCAGAGCTGCTGACAAACTCCTCTCCCTTCCCCTCCCCACAACAGACCGACACCCTGTGAGGGAGGTGGGGCTGAGAGAGCTCTGAGAGAAAGCTCTTGTCAGAACTACGGCTTGCCCAAGGTCATCCAGGCGGGTGCAAGTGGAGGAGTGGGGGATCAAACCCGGTTCTCCCAGATTGGAGTCCAGGCACTTCACCACGACACCAAACTGAAAGGGGGGCTTCTTGCAGCCAGGGAAAGCCCTGCAGTCAGGCATGGATAGGGGCCCAGGAGGTGGTGGCCTCCTCCTTCCCGTGCCCTCTCCTGCGACGGGCACTGCCGGGTAAGGCCAGTCCTAAGCAGGCAGCCCTGCGGCCTCTGGAGATGCTGGCGTGTGTGAGTGAGGCCGCGCCGGCGCCCTCCAAAGGCGCTGGGGGGGGGACTGCCTCCTTCCGACGGCGGCCTCGGAGCCCCGCCCTCTCCGCCCAGCCGGCTCGATGGTTGGTCCCCCCCCGCCTC
>NW_015177060.1:106011-121213 GCF_001447785.1 Gekko japonicus
CAGGCGGCGCCGGCAAGGCGGAGGGGGACTCGCGCCGGTTTCAAGGCCCGGCGGGGTTGGGGGTCTCAACCGGGACGGGCGGGGGGGGCGACCCCTCACCCGCGCTCCCCGCGCACAGCTCCGCGGGAGCGGCAGGCGGCGCCGGCAAGGCGGAGGGGGACTCGCGCCGGTTTCAAGGCCCGGCGGGTTTGGGGGTCTCAACCGGGACGGGCGGGGGAGGCGACCCCTCACCCGCGCTCCCCGCGCAGGGCACCACCTGGAAGGGCTGCCTGCTGCTGGCCCGGACGGCGACGGAGTCGGAGGGACTGGGAAAGCACCTTACAGTTGCGAAGCACTTTGTGAGACGCTGGCGGGACCTCCTCCCGCGAATGCCCGACGTGGTTTCCCGCCGGGTGAGACTGGGGGGGCGGCCCTGGGACGGCCCCAAAACGGACCCAACCTTCACACCTGCTGGGCGGGGAGCCGGTGTCCCCTCTAAGCGGAGTCAGTGCGAGCCAGCTCACCGTTTTTGAGCCTCCGGCTCACACGTTTTCCTCTTCGCTCAGGAAGGAGGGCTCCAGAGCAAACTGGTTTATCCAGCAGCCAAATCGCTGGCTCTCGACTTTAATGTGAGTAGAGTTTTTGCACACTCACAAGACTCCACAGCTTGGAGGGAGCATTGGCTGGGACTCACCGCGACCAAGCCAAAACAGCAGCAAAAACAGGAACGGCAGCAAAACAGGAAGGACACGATGGTTACCTCCATCTCGGACGGCCTTAACCGGAGTGTCCCTGCGATTCCTCGGGGGAATTTATTGGCTAAGCTCAGTTTTCTCTGTGCATGATGTGTCGTGAGGTGTTCCTCTGTCGCCTGCTTTGTTTTGTCAGAGGAGGGGAAAACAGTTTGCTGTTTAGCTAGGAGAGGGGCGTGGGGGATCCCTGGGAGGACATGGTACGCCCCTCCAAAGACGAGCCTCGTTTCCTGCACCCTTAAAAACAACAGGCGTTCTGCCACTGACTGCAACAGGAGCCTGATGCCGTCGCTCTCCTTAAGAACAGAATTGTTGGTCCCAAATAAGATACTCGGTCCATTTTTTTTAAGCATCCCTCTCCACTGTATAAGTTGCAGTACTGTCTGAACGTATGCAGCGCTAGCGAAACAAAAAAAGAAGCGATCCACAAAAATCCATGTTTTATTAGAACATAATGCTCTTGTTTTCTGGTGGCGCGTGGCACATGCCCCCTCTTAATCTGGATGCGGGCAGAACAATCCCCCCCACCCCCCAGTTCTGTTCCTCTTTGAATAAGTCCTTTTGTGCAATTCCCAAGGAGGTTTACCAGTGATGTCCACAGCCAATTTCATCCATTTGTTTTCTTTGCATACCTGCACATTTTGAATTCTAGAATCTACTCCTTATCCCTGGACCCAAATTCTGTGTTCTCCTGAAATGTGGTGTCCTTGGAATGTTCGCAGTGAAGAAATATTTCCGCGTCAAATGCCTCCTTGCCAGTGTCCCCGTGTCCCCGTGGAGCCAGGAAAATATGTACTCCTGAGATCGCCTGCTGATTGTTGCTCATGTTTAGTGTTTACAATTCACTTCTTTGGTTTTATTTATACAACAAATGGTCTTTGTGAAATCCTCTTCCCTAAATGTGTTTAGTGCAAACTTGGGGTGTGTGCAGATTTGTTACATGGCATAAGTAATGCAGTGCAGTTGCCTGTCGTTCAATATCCCCAACCAAATGCTCATCCTGCAATCTGTATTCAGCAGAGGTGGTTGGTTTCCCTAGGCATCCAATCTGTGGGTGTGTGTATAACTACAGAAACTGCAGTGTGCACAAACTGTGTCCTAAACAATGTTACGTAATATTTATTTGTCCTGCCATTACTAATTCTGAAGTGATTAGCAGATCCTGAAAATGAAGCACAATGCAGAATTCTTTCCCCATCCTTCACCCCCCCCCAATCCAGTCTTCTCTAGTAACAAGTGTGCTATTTCAAAGAGTTCATTTTATCTATTTTTTTTAAATCAAATAAGCTATATAACAGTCAGCTTGGGCAACATCTTAGATTTTCACCAGCAGGTGCCTGCAGTCACTTTCCCCCTTCCCATGCAGCATTTCAATGTCTGTCCAAAACAGGCTGGTTCTCAGAATTTTTCACCCGTGGAATTCCAACTCTCTTAAATGCAGGTTTTCACTTCCGCCTCTGATGTGGGTGCGGCTCTGCTTCTGACTAAGGTACCACACTCACAACGGCTTGCTCCAGTGCCCCTGCCCCTGTAGAGTAACTGGTTGTTTCCATGGAGCTGACAGTGGCCTGTCCCCCCAAGACCGCCCAGCCAGCACATTTGGTCTAGATACCCTCACCCACTTCCCTGCTTCTCCCCATTTCTGATCATCTTTCTCCATCAGTTGGCAGAATAATGCAGAAGTTGACTTAGGAACTTTCCATTTGTAAAGGACTCTTTAACCCCCTCATTGCCCTTTGGTCAAGACCAGTTGCTGGTCCTTTGGTGCATGATATAGTCTGTAGATCATCCCTTGGCAGGTGGGCCTATCAGTGGTTTTCCATGTTGTTGATTCATGAAGGACTTTTTTTTTTTGCTGAATTAAAATTGGGAGGGAGTTTTCACATCTGTGCACTGGAAGGATGCATTGCACAGTGCCCACCAGCTGGGCTCCAGTCCCTTGTCGACCAGCATCACAAAAAGTATCACTCACCTCAACTATTGAACAAAGTTAGAGTCCAATGGCACCTTTAAGACCAACTTTGTTGCCCTTAAAGGTGCCATTGGACCCTAACTTTGTTCTATTGCTTCAGACCAACACGGCTCCCCACCTTGATCCATCACCTCAACTATTAATATTGTTTAACAATTTTTTAATACAATCAATGGTGCCCGTATGACATGTGTACTGCTCTTCGACTGAGACAATAGCGAGTGCCTACCAGCATGGCCGTTTAATTTGAATAATCTGATGGATGGTCATCATGTGTTTTCCCCTGTCTCACAATCTTAAAGCAGGCACCTAACAGGTAACCAACTACCATTTTGACCCTACAGAACTAGTGACAGGATTGCTTCCCTTCTGTTCTATTACTTGTCCCTTCCATCCTGTTTAGTAGTGCAAATACCCTGGGGCCAGACAACGTCAGGTTGTGATCTTCCCCACCCACTTCAGCAGCAGCCAATCCAGTGGAAGGGGAACGGGAAATCCTGCAATGCACCAACCGCCCAGCATTGTGGGAGACTGTGTCTTTCCTGCCTCTCTTGGAAAATACTGTGGTGTTTCTAAGACTTCAGAGTAACAGATTTTAAAAGAAATGCAGTGTAGGCTGGTGATGTGAAACGTTTGTGGTGTTCTCTTAAAAGCATGCCAGTGTCTTGTGTGCGTGAGTGTGTGTAAAGGCCCTCTGTGATGTTCTTGCCAGCCCTGTTCCTATAAATCCAGCTGGGTTCTGAGTGGGGTCCAAAGCCAGGCAGTACCAAAGTCCATCTCTTCTCTCTGTCCTCTTACAGCTCCTCCTCCCTGCTTAACACACATTCCAAGGATTGGGCATCTCTTGCCTTGGCAAAGTGAGTCTGGCCCACAGACCATCTGCTTGCAGGTGGCTACTGTCTCACAGGGCATACAAATCCCACGGATGAAAAATGCTAGCTGAGGGCCCGAGGGTTACGGAGAACATCTTGGGGTGTGCCAAGATTTCTTTCTGCAGTGCCAAGTGGGGGTGGGAGTTAGAGACCGCCACTCTTCATGGCCCCACTGTTTCCCCAGCGACCACTACATGACCCGGCCCTTCTGACTGGAGATGGACCCATTGAGCCTCCAACGGAAGTGCTTGGCCACCCTCCCACCCTGGGTGTGCCACGCCCTTTCAATGCACTTTACAGATGGGGGAAACGAGTTCTACTGCACTGGGTCTCCATGGTGTATATTGTTATTCATCTGTCAAGAGTAATTTATTTTTATTACTGTACATAAAAATGTTGAAAGTGATTTAAGATAACATTCAGAATTATAAAAAAATCTAAAAGACTTCATGTCTGGGCTGTGTCTTTCTTTAGAGAGTCTTGATTGAGGCCGTGCTGATATGATGTGTCAGTCCAGCTCAGGTCCCATCAGCAGGCACCAGCTCCCCAAAGCCTCCTCCTCCTGGGCTGCCTTAGCTGGATGAGCAAGAGATGCAGACCAGGCGGGGATGGGACCTTCTGCTGGTGACGCCGCCTGGTGCCCCACAACCACCGGGCAGCCAGGGGACTGCGGCTAATCCGGCACAGATGGTGTCGGAACTGCCCCCTAGAGGTAAAATTGATAAATATGACCACTGCTATGCTGCATATTTAAACCCGTTTCAGGGCTTTTTGTCCTGGCAAGGCAACCTCCCCCGGAATTCCTGGGAAGTACTAGTAGATTAGAAGTTTAGCAGAAGAATCCGAAAGCAGGGAGGGTGGGATACAAATATAATGAATAAATAAAAAATAAATAAAATCATCATCAGCAACATTTTAGACTCTAGGGGGGTCTCTGGAGGAATGCCACGAGAAACGGTTTCAGAATAGCTGCCGTGTGTAACGACCCTGTGTCTAGTCAGTTGTCCCTTGTAGTTCTAAGGGATATGACATTTGAGTATTTGATGGAATTGGAGAAGAGGACAATTGGAAGGGCCTGCATAAAAAGGTGTCGTATGATTCAATTCTCCTGTGAAAAGGCTGTGACTTAAAAAAACAGAAAATCCCCATTACGATGAGAGGCTGAGAGACAAAGGGAAGCAGCACAATGCGTCTGTTTTCCCCGTCTCTACCAAAGGGAGGGTGCAGATCTTACGCCTACTTCAGAGGTGTGCGTCAGGTTCCTTACAAACCATAACAAGCAATTCTCTGGTCTGAATGGAAGCACTCAGCACAACCAGGGGGAGGGAGAGGAGCACGGTTGGCTGAGAGCTGGTTTTCTTCTTGAACGTTTTCATCCATTGCAGCCTCCATCCACAGAACTGAACTGGAGGCGGTAAGAATCAAGTGCTCTCGTGTTGGAATGGTGCCTGCTGCCATGGGCTTCGTTTCTCGCTCCTCGAGAGTGTGACTCTACAGCACACTCAAGAGACGCAATCTATGCATAGATAAACTAAAATCAATTCACATTTGAGGAGGCAAAAATGGAAGTTCCAGATTCCCAAGCCCCACTAGTCGGCATTCGCAGTCAGACCCTGCGCTACAAAGCCAAGCGGCGGAGGAGGCACATTTCAATGTTTAGTGCTGAATTTGAAGGATCAGTGGGTGATGCCCCGGGCCTTGTAAGCAAGCAGATTTCCTCAGCATCACATGACTTTATGGGGTAGGGATTTGGAACAAGGCTCCTGTTTTATGGACAACCAGTGCAAGGGCTATGTGATGTTGCAGGAGGAGACAGGCTAACCAGCCACTGATCTTGCCTGCTGCGCCCCGGCTAGTATTACTTTGGGCAAGACTTCTAAGGTGGAAATCAGCTCTCCCCCTACTGCAGCTGTTCCTAGGCTTTGTGCCAGAGAGCATATTCACTGAATAAACGCATCTGTGCATGAGTGGAGTAAGCCAATCACAAATCAACTGGCATGGTCAGAACAGTGACTCATGCTCAGATACAAAGGGGGTGCTCCTCTAAGGACACTTAATTCTTACTACTGCATAGTAAACTTTTTTTGTATGTTGGAGTGATACAGGTGCCCATTTTGAATGGAAAGCAAAATAACATAATAATTTAAGTACATGTGCTTTCAATTTTAATTCAAGAAAAAAGTTGGGTTTGGGAGACGTGGATTACCGGCGCAAGTTCAGCACACTTGGGGCACGACCCCATTCTTTTAAAGTCTTGTTTATTTCAGTAGCTGCCTTAAAGCATATGATTAGCTCTCTCTTTCCCCCTATCAGAAACAATGAGATTCTCAAGCACTTTACTACGTATGGATCCTGGCTTTGACATTTGAGATTTGCCTTTTTGGATAGCTATACTACTTTGCTGAAGCTAAATCTGATGTAGAGATGTAAGAACTACTCAGTTTTGGCTGGATTTCACCCAGCAGGCAGAAACTCATGGAAACAGAAGCTCCAAGCAGAAACCTCCTTAAAATCTTTAATTTCTTTTTATTACCAACATGCATAAAGTGTCAACAGCTTGGGATTATGTTGTACAACATTTCTTTAAAAAATAAAAGAAGGAACCATGATTAATTACTAGCAGTTTTTCAGTTCTCACATAGGTTTTCTTCTACTGGCAGAAAAGAACAAAATTCCATTTGCAGTCATATAGCTGGGTCCTGTTTTGTCAGCATCTGGACAAGCAGAACCCACGACATCGGGAACACTTGCTTCACATTTAGCAAACTGTGTACAGTAGGTAGCTACAAGCAGCAAACATATACCGATCTACTGACTAAATGCACGTGGTTAGAACACCCCATTAGACAGTGAACTGTTGCTGTGTCGTCAGCTATATAATAAACCCAAATCAATCAAACCATACCCCAAAGCCTGTGCAAAAACCCCTACACCACGGGTGAACCTTATTTCTCCTGATGAACAGAAAGCAAACATGAAAAAAGATACTCTGTTCGAAAATGATATGAGCAGAAAAGATACCAGGATAGTTCCAGAGATCACTTGTTTTGCCTGGGAGTGGGTGGGTGTCGTGTTCCAGTAATCCAGGCAGAGGATAGCTATGAGCCATGCCAGTTAAATAGAGCTTCCCCTTTCAGAGGCAGCAGTCGGCCTCTGAGAAGCAGCCGCTGGGGTCAAAGGAGAGGGGAGGGCTTGGGGCAACACGACCTTCCTGCGAGCCTCGCGGGGGCATCTGGCCAGCCATCACTGGAAACCAAATCCTGGCCTGGGTAGGCCTTCATCTGACCAGAAGGAGGTCTGGATACTCTTCAGTATTATTGACACAGAAAACAGATATCCTGCCAAAAGTGCCAAAGCGGCCTCCCTCGGGGATGGCACTGCCACACACTTCATCCTGGCATTTATACCACATGGGCAGAGGCCACCACACGTTAGGAAGGCATGAGGGCAGCGTTCCCTCTAAGCTGAGTTAGTATGAGCTAGCTCAGTTGTTTAGCCTCCAGCTCACAGATTTTGGCCTTAGCTCAGGAAGGAGGGCTCCAGAGCAAACTAATTCATGCAGTAGCCAAATTGCTGGCTCACCACTTTCATGCCGGCAGCTCACAAGGTAGAATTTTCACTCAGCTGAGAGGGAGCATTGCATGGGGGTGGTTCTCCTCTGATGGAGAGCCCAGACTAAATCAAAGCGTTCGCGGCATGATAAGAGTGTTCCTGGACGGGGCCACTTTGGAGGGCTGGGGGCAGACGGGGTGTGTGAGCGCTGCTCCCTCAGCAGCAGGAGAGGCAGGAGGCTATGCGAACCCCACCCTTTTCATGGAGACAGATCAAGATGGGCAGCCGGCTTAGTCTGTCTTCGGCAGTAGGAAAGAGCGAGAGTCCAGGAGCACCTCCAAGACTGACAGCATTTGCGGCAGGGGAGGAGCTTTCGAGAGTCACGGCTCACTTCTTCAGAACGCCACAAGTTTTATTCGTCTTTAAGGCGCTACTGGACTCTTGCTCTTCTCGACTCCCACCCTTTTCCCATGGGGAGAACAGTCAGTCACGCAACTCCCCCAGCTGCGGTCTGAAGCGGCACAGCCCACCCTCTTGACCTTGTGATCTGCTGCTCATGTAGACCTTGGTTTGGATCCACCAGAAAAGTCTGTAGATTTTCCGTGTTCTACCTCTGAGGAGGCCAGTCACAGCTGCTGGCAAAACGTCAGGTCCTACAATGCCAAGACCATGGCCAGACAGCCCAGAAAATCTACAACAACTAATGAACTCTGGCCGTGAAAGCCTTCGACAACCTGTGGGATTTGTTGGTGGAGTGGAGCCTTCCATACCCCACCCTTCCTCCAGCCTGCTGTATGCCCTGGAACGCCTCCAGACCGGAGGAGTCTTGCAAAGGAATGTACCACATTACTTTACTTCATTCATCCCTAATGGAGACCCGAAGCAGCTTACATCCTCTCCTCCTTTTCTCCGCACAACCGTGCTGAGGTAGGCCAGGCTGAGAGTGTGTCACCGGCCCAAGGCACATGCCTAGGTCTCCTTTGCTCTTTAGCATGCAGGCACCTTTGGGATTCGGATGCAGCATGGGGGGGGGGCACAGCCACATGATGGCTGCTGCACGATGGCTGCCCTAGGTGGCAGAGCCAGCCACAGTAGGGCTCCCGCTGCTTACTTGCAGTCACCCAGTAAAGATCTTGGTAGTGCGGTGGGCGGCAGCGGCTGCCAAAGCAACATTAGAAAAAATCTGCACAGCCTATTGACTAACAACCAATCAGAAGCCTTGCTGGGCCCAAACACAATCTAAAAACACTTGGCAGGCTCCAGAAAAGGTCTAGGGGACGCCGTGGCACCCGTGGGCACAATGCTGGCCCCCCTGCTCTAGGAGCCAGGAGACGTGGGCCAACAGTCCAGTCCCGGAAGGCAGCACCAGGCGTTTAGGTTCCTCCCCTTCGAGAAGGCATATGCCAGTATAAGACGGCTCTATAAGCCAAAATAACTTGCTAGGGAGAGCAATAATGAGCCAGAATCTCCTGACCCTTCAAAGACTAACAACGTTTTGTTCCCAAATAAGCATCATGGACACAGGGCTCCAGTTCTCAGAAGCCAATGCGGGAGCAAACGTGTTAGTTTATTTTTATACTCCGCTTTTCTTGTTGACAGGATGCAAAGTAGCTTCTCACCTCATCCTCCCCTCTTCCTCTTCAGTCTTGCCGCCACCTCCTGGCCAGGCAGGCTGGACTGAGAGGCCATGAGCATGGAGGGTGCCAGAGGTCACCTGGTAGGCCTCCAGGTGGGAGTGGGGACCCAGACCTGGTGGCCCCAACGCCACTCTCACCAGGACACCGCCAGGCAAGGTCTGGACCTTAAGGGGCACCCTTAGACAGCGTCATTTTTGCTGCAATGGACTAATGAGACTCTCTGTCCCTCTGAAACTGCTGGATTGTACAAGACCCTAAAGCTTGGTGGTGCCCCCTGAAAGATGGGCCGGGCCAGAGCAACAAGCCCCATTCCTGTGTCATCCAGAATCCTGTTACCTGTTCTCAGGATCCTAATGGCTGGGGAGCACCCCTCAAAAGAGCTCAGCTGGCTCCAGTTTGCACAAGATTCCCTTGTTCTATAATCCCGGTGACTCCTGGAACGGCCTCAGATCCATTTGAGGGGAGCTCTTGAGAAAAACGTCTCTCCCAGAACGTACACATCGCCTGGAGTCAGCACTCATCCCCCAGACTACATTTTTTTTAGCAAAGAGGGGACTTCGGCTTCCCCACCTGCCCTTTCAGATTAAAGTAAACTCTCCACATCCCTCTGCTCTGTGCCGGGTCCCGAGAGACCCTCCGTTTCACGGTGACAACAGGATCATCCATGGTATGGGCGAAATAGCACGGCATCCGAGGACAGAGTCGTCTAAAGTGCAGGGCAGGTTCTGTGAGCTTCGTGTTGAGCTGCACGTTTCCCCGCAGGCCAAGCTCAGCTCTGGCCTTTGGGGGCTAAATTCACACACTTCGGCCAAGCCAAGAGAGAGCACAGGACAAACCCGTAATTTGCCAGGCACAACGCTAGAAGATCCGCAATAGCGGCCAAGCAGCTGGTCCACACATCCAAGACAGGTGGGTGCCACACAATTCCCTCCTCCAATATTTGGTTCCAGACAGCAGGTGCGGTGCAGCTGACTGAGTGCTCGTCCTTGGGTCGTTCTGATTCTGTTCTGCTTTCTTTTGCTCTCCAGAGCAACTGGACTTCCTGTCGCAGTTTCCATTCTCCTCCACCTCACTGCCCAGGGTGCCGATTAAACCAACTGGTGGGGGCAACGGCCATGATTTTGGTCATGGGCATCCATTTCCTCACCACGTTCGATGCGGTATGACAGCACCACGAGAATCATCCCAGCAAACCGGGTTCAACAGTGGTGTGGGCAGCTGAGAGTGGATGTCAGGTAGCCCTGTCATGGTGTTGGAATGTGGAGGGGGGGCATCTCCCTCTCCACGCCAGCTCATCCTGTCTGCCCTGACCTTGCTATCCCAGCTGCCGCATTACCCAGCCAGGGAATCTTAACAGTTTGGGCGCGCAGCCGCTTGCTTGCCCGCACGAGCGAAATGTAATCATTGGCTTTAGCTTATGGTTGGGCGCACAGCCGCTTGCTTGCCCACACGGGCGAAATGTAACCATTGGCTTTAGCTTATGGGGGGCGGGGCGTTTGATTTTGCATCATATTGCAGGTCAGTCCTGACACAAGCTGTATACTTGTTCTTAGTCATGGACTATCATCAAACACTTATCTTCTTAAGAAGCCTTGGTGTGTGGTGTGATCCTGCTAAGGAACCTGGCGGTGAGGAGGAAGGAAGAGAGCATCAGGATGACACACCCACACCCCGGCGCTTGCAGCGACCGGCTGAAAAGCACCCAAAAGGAAAGGTGTTTTTGGACATGAGAGCTATTAAGAAACGAGCCCAATTTGGCCAAGCTCTGGGTTCGAGTTGGGATGGCTGCAAGGGAGAGATTTGGCTGAGGAATCCTGTTCCTAAAGAGAAGTCCTTGAGGACAGGATCTCTGCAGGATTTATGCTCAGCTGCCATTATGCGCCCCCCCCCCCCAACCAGGGGCAAAAAAAAGCCAGTTACGGCTCCTATGGATTTCATCCTAGTTATGTGCCGTTGCAACTCTTATGCAAATAAAGCGTGCATTCCACTGCAAACTGGTGAAGTTGGCCTTCCCAAAACTCAGCTGCATCATGCCAAACATCTTTCTCGGTTTTACTGTTGCAACTGAAAAAACTGAAACGGGGGGGGGGCGCCTCTCCCCATTCCAATGAGATGAAGGTGCAATAATTCACTTTGGTTACTTAGGAATCCAAACGGGCAGCAGGTCTCCAAGTGAAAACCCCACGCAGGTTCATGTTGCAGAGAGGGAAACGCTCTCACTACGATGCCTGAATCTACACGTAACTCCTCCTTCTGTTTCTTAATTTAGGATGGTAAATGGGCAGACGTTGTAAGATGGATAGAAGATGAAACCAACTGATGGGGGGATGGTCAGGCATCTGCTTTGCCACACTCCAGAGAAGAACTGCTGGGTGGCACCAGATAAATACTTGATTTCATTGTCGAGATGCAAAAGGACACTGGTGGCAGATGGGGACAGGAAACCCGTACCCTGGAAGGGAAACGGCTCCCATGATCCATCAAGAAAGCAGAGAAGAGGCCTGCCAAGCAGAAGGTCCAGTCTGCTAAATATCTGTTGAGGCACAAATGTGGACTTGCAGCAAAAACACAGAGCTGCATTGAGACACCTTGGCCTGTCAAGCACTAGCTCTGAATCCATACAGGGGTTAAGGTGGGTCATATTGGTGCTCTCTTTGGTTCGGGGCACCTTTTAAGAACTGGCAGGGGGGAAAGAGGGAGAAAAGACAGGCTCAGAGACTGCAAAGGAGGCCAGATCTCCTGCTCTTTTAATACTCGCTCAGAGAAGTCAACATCCTTACAGGACAAGTGAAACCTGTTGATTCCCATATCTATGCATTACTCTTTGGGAGAAAAACATCCTAATTTCTGCCGCACAAAACATGGATTATTTGGTGCAGAAGCAAATTCTTCTTCAACAAAGGAAGCCTTGGGGGGGGGGGGGGGGATGAATCATTTGAAATGTTAGCAGATACTGTCTAAAAGGAATCTCCGCTACCCGACTGGTGGAGCCGGCTGCCTTGGCTTTACAGCAGATTCTTCTGGATTATAAAGGTGTGCTTGGAAAAGCAATTCTGTCTGCTTTTTTGTGATGTCTGTGAAGCAGCACAGGATCCCTGAATACAAATTCTTAGACTTGCATCTTCATCTTGCTATATGACCTGGATTCTTAAATCTATGCAGTGAAGGAGGATTCTGGGGACATCCTGCCCCTCATAAACGGGTATACGTTCTGTCTCTGGACTGTCTCGAGGAACCACCACTGGGGGATCTTCTCCCACAGAGACCATGACCGATTGCAAGAGATGCTTCCTCCACTGCTCATTCCCCACAACTCTCTCTGCGCTCCTGGTAACACGATGCCGAGTCCCAGCAAAGGCAGCTGATGCATTAGGAAACACAATGCCTGCAGATGTCTCAGCCAAGCTGAAGCAACATTCTTGGCAACTTGCTAGCTGAGGACCAAACGAGACAGTAAGTTCGACATGAGTGCTGAGGCCCGAGTCAACTTGGGAGCGAAACACAGGTGGGGAGGACTCCTGCCTTCCCTCTCGTGCCAGTCTCCAGAGTGAAAATGGCCATGGGAAGGCCCAATTTGCCCTGCTATGGGGCCATGCATACGCCGGCTGCAGCATGTGGAACTCTTCAGTGAAGCAAACATTTCAGTGTGGGAAGAAAGGTGGAAGCCACCCCCCGCTGTGCTTCTGAGCCAAATCAGACCCGGCATGCTTGGGAGCATCAGTTCCCCAACGGCATGGCATGGATAGCGGCAATCCCAGTTGAGTGAGTTTCCAACTCTACCAGGCTCTGTCCACAATTGTGTTGTTGTTGTTCAGTCGCACAGTCGAGTCTGACTCTTTGCGACCCCATGGACCAGATCACGCCAGGCCTTCCGGTCTTCCGCCGTCCTCTGAAGTTGGCTCAACTTCATGTCCGTTGCATCTATGACACTGTCTAACCATCTCATCCTTTGCCGTCCCCGTCTTCTTTGACCTTCAGTCTTTCCCAGCAACAGGGTCTTCTCCAGTGAGGGCTCCCTTCTCATTTGGTGGCCAAAGTATTTGAGCTTCATCTTCAGTATCTGGCCTTCCAGGGAACAGTCAGGGTTGATTTCTTTTAGGATTGACTGATTTGATCTCCTTGCAGTCCAAGGTTCTGAAATGTCATCAATTCTCAAGAGTTATTTTCTCAGGTTATCACATCAGTGTGCTCCTACAGACCTAATAAATCTGAACGGTCTGTTGTCTCTGGCCAGAAGTCACACTCTTACTTCCCCATCTTACCGCCTGCCCACTTTAGTCATCAGGAGTGGAGGAAGAACAAATTCCCGACCTCCTGAGCCAGTCAAGTCTGTTAATTCTGCCTTTCATTCTGGCCCTCCAACCCGGGTAATTTTTTCAAGGGCACTGCTCTTCACCACTCGAGCAACACCCAGGGGTGTGTGGGGTGGCTGTGGGTGCATCAAGCAATCGCCAGCTAATCAATGCAAACAATCGACTCGGGCCTTTCTCCCCAACTCTTTATCTTTTCCGTCTCTTTCCCAGTTACATTCTAAAATCCTGTACAAATAACAAACAAATCCCAGCATTTTAAATAGACCCTCCGTATCAAAACCTCAATATGAACACTCTACAGCAGACCATAAGTACAGGGGATGGGAGTGGGAATTCCAGGGCAGGAATTCCTTTGTTGTCGTCTCTGTCCTTCCTCGTATCCTCCGCAAAGGCCCAGGTCTCAGGGGGGTGGGGATCCCACATCTCGGGCACACCACTCTGGGGGAGGTAGTTTTGTGTCTGACGCCGTCAGAACAGACTGGGACGGTAAAGATGGCTCAGGAGCCGAGCCAGGCACTGTGGCCTCTACTGTGCTGTAAGACAACAGCAGCAGGACAGGGGGATGCAATGGATCACCTGATACCCGATCGATCGTTAGCCAGGTCTGGCCGAGCGGCCCCTGCAGCACTGGCGGACCGACTGGAGTTCTAGAATCCTCCCAGGCTGCCTGAAAAACAGCCCTCCAGAGCAGCCGCCCACCAGGGATGTCCAATGGCCAGTCCACCCCGGCATGCAACGGGGCCGATCTGAAGGGGAAGCCTGGCATACCCAGGGAGAGGGGGTGTCTTAAGTCTTCACAGGAGAGAAACACCACCAGGGGAAGCCCCTCCCCCCTCCCCCCAGACTCCCAGGACTTGATGGAAGTTGTTGCAGTTGTTGTTAAAGTTGCAGTACATCAATTAATCTGACCCTTGCTGCCCACCCCTCATATGCCACTGCTGTCACAGAGGATACAGACAGGACTTCTCCTCCTCCCTTTCCCCTCTTTTTCCTGTTCCTCTCCAGACTGCCGGACAAAGCAACCGAAGATGCCCCGGTGAGCCCCGCCAGCCTTAAGTGCCTGCAGTGGTTGCTGGCATTCCGGGCTCTGCCTTCTGTACTCAGCATTTACTTCACTGACTGATGTGGGGGAGCGTTTTATTTATTACACTAATACTTTCTTTTGCACCTATGCCAAGCTTTAAGGCCTGATTTTAAGAAGGAATCAGTCGTAAAACTAGCTGGCCCCGATCCAGCTACAGCTGGTACTAAATCTCACTGAAACCAAGGGCACCAAGTTAGCTGCAACTAACTTTTAACTGGATTGGAGTGCCTTTCCTTTTCTGGGAAGTGTTCTGAAAAGTGAAATCTGAAGTATGGCTTTGGTTGTGTTTCCAAGGAGGTGTACGATGATTTTTAGAAGACTGAGGCTGCAATGCACATTCACTTAAGTCAGGTGCAACTCATTGGGACTTACTTGCGAGTAAACATGCACAGATCAGGCTGCAGGAAACCCTTTTGGTAGGCCCAACGATTATGGGCTGGTTTATTTTATATGGAAAACCATTTTTTGTGATAAAACTTTCACATTTGTTAAGATTCAGATGAACTGGCGTAACTGTTTTGCCATATATATTCTGCAATCTTTTTATTGCATTCGAGCATTGACAGTATAATCCGAATGTTCCAACGGAAACCTTACTGTTTTTGATGTCTATGACAAATCATGCATGGGGTATGGTTGTCTCCATTCTCTGCAGTTATTAAAAGAAAAGAAAAATTTTCTCGATTGTAATACCCTGAAAAAACTGAGTGCAGGAACGCAAAAGGAATAAATCAATAAGCCCGGAACATTTCAAACACCGTCCGTGTCCTAAGCATTCCAGGCCAGAGGTGAATGCATGAAGTGGTCACCAAAGTAGGAAGGTGTATGTGTGTATATATGTATATGTATATGTATATGTGTGTATGTATATATATATATATATACAGGGGTCATTTCGTAGAAAAAGAGCTAGGGGGACTCATTAGCATAACTCATTAGCATATGCCACACCCCCTGACATCACCGGAAGTGTGTCCTCCCCACAGCCGGTGGCGACCTCCAGCGGGCACCAGCAGGGAGCTCCAGGCCCCGCCCTCCCGC
>NW_015177060.1:121226-124340 GCF_001447785.1 Gekko japonicus
GTCCCCCCCCAAATGACCCCTGTGTGTGTGTGTATATATACACACACACACACACACACACACAGATATATACCCTGAGTACCAAAAAGAGAAAGAGGTGTGTTTTTTAAAAAAAAAAAAAAGCAGAAGTAACGCCCAAGTCTTGGTGATGGTGGTGGTGGTGGTGGGGATCAAATGGCCCCAGAGCCCCACAAGACTGAGGACCCCCCAACACACCGCTTCACATTGCCTGAGGTTAGGGGGCATAGAAGGCTGCTCTCTTAATTACTGGAATAAAAGATTTTTTTTGTTTGAATTAAGCACATCTGATAAATCCTGCTCCTCATTTTAAATATCATTCGGTTGATTAATACTATGATGATTCATAATTTCCTGAGTTTGCAAAATATTCCATTAAAGTAGGTTTGCCTGTCCAGCGAGTAGGCATACATGGTTATTAATGGATTTCTCATCATTAAATATATTACAGACTTAAACGATATCATACATTACACTACACCACTGTCCCATGTACTTAAACACGAAATGTTATTTACTGACGAGCATTTGGGAGGAAGGCGATGCAAAAGGAAATCCTCAATGTTACATTTTGCTCTGGTCCACCCCTTTAAGCCTCTGCCTCCCCACCCACACAGACCTCGGTGGGGACTGTGACGCACCAGTTACTCTCCTTTGCCCTAGCTGACCTGTGGGCCTCACTCTGTACAAAGCCAAGTCATTTCTTCTCTCTGTGCTTGGGCCATCGATACCGACCGACTTCAGAGACCACTTCCAGAGCAAGCGAGTTTTGGCTTGTGAAAGTGCCTACCGCAACAAATGGATGCGTGTCTTTAAAGTGCCACAGGGTTCCTTTCAGGTTTGGCTGCAGCGGGTGGCCGTGTCCGTGTCCCGGAAAGCTCTTCCTGACATGTTCGGTGATGGAGAAAAGGTAACAGCAAGTGATCTGCAGTCTTCTAACTCATATAGCCGCATGGCAGGATTTTACAGAGAAAAAGACCCCCCTTCTCCCTCCCCCCACCCCGAGCACTTAAGTACAGAAAGTGCATCTGCCTAAATTGTCAGCATCACCTCCCACATTCGATTCCTCCCCAGATCTGTGCATCCCCTCAAATATCACCTCATTCACTCCACTGATGCTGGACCCGTAATTTCTTCTCTTGCAAAATGCTTTCCTTTTTTTTTTTGCTCGAAGGTTCAAATGTCATTTTTCGCCACACCTGGGAATTGGTGGTCAGGTTGAATATCCTAGCCCCACAGTGCTTTCCAAAGGATGCCAACTCACGCTTGCTCACAAAGAGGCCCGGATTTTTTTTTTCAACAACGCAACATGGCACGATAGCAAAGCTCCCGGATGAGCCACAACAAGCTGCTGGAAACCGCCAATACTTACGGGCAGGAAGCCGCAGGGGGCCCCCCGGCCCCCACTGTGGGAAAGTGACAAGCGGAACTCGGAACCCCCCACCCACTAGAGAATCCCACCCTTTTCTCAGTCTGACCATTCGTTCTCGTCCAGCTCAGAGTCGTCATCTGATTCACTGTACTCCACAGCAATCCGGCGGGAAAGGATCGTGGCCACGTCATTCCCCACAGGCTCCTTCTTAGCCTCCTGTTCCCACTGCTCCTGGACTTTCCGGAGCTGGATTCCTGCAGGCGTGAAGGAAGGAAGGAAGCAAACCCTTTGAGTCAGCAACATGCAGCGCAGATGGATTAAGGACATAAGAACCTCAGAAGAGCCCTACTGGGCCAGACCCATGAAGGTCCATCTAGTCCAGCATCCTGTCTCACACAGGGGCCAGCCAGTTCCTATGAATGGCCAAAAACAGGGCATAGAGGCCGAGGCCTTCCCCTGGTAAGAACCTCAGCCCTGCTGGATCAGACCATCTAGTCTGATCCATCCATCTAGTCCAGCATCCTGTCTCTCACAGGGGCCAACCAGTTCCTACGAATGGCCAAAAACAGGGCAAAGAGGCTGAGGCCTTCCCCAGGCCCCGCCCCCAGAGACACTCAGGGAGTGAGAGATTTAAATACCTGGGTTCCCCGCCCCATCTTCTCCAGGTGCCCTGATTGGGCAGGGAACCCAGGCATGAATGCCTCCCTGCCCTCCCCGTCTCCGGGGATGGGAAAGGCAGGGAGGAAGATATGCCTGCCTTTTCCCCTGAGCCTCTCCACTTTTGCAGAGAGACTTGGGGGGGGGGATTTAAACTCATTTGCATAACTCATTTTAAATATGCCTGCCCTTTGTCAGGGGGTGTGGCATATGCAAATGAGCTCCTGCACCTCTTTTTCTAGGAAAAGACCCCTGGTTATCATCATCAACATCATCCATTTCGAGCATTTATTAGCCGCTTTTCTTCCATGCAGAGCTCAAGGCAGCAGAGAACATAAATAAGGTACATGAAAGAAAGTACATAAAAATGCATAACATCGAAATGTAAAATCACAGTTCAGGACTGGCTTAATCAAATGCAGTTTTAAGTAGAACCATCGTCAGCTGCCTCCTCAAGGTCGAAAGCGAGGGGACCAGGTGCTCCTGCCCAGGGAGGCTTTTCAATAATCATGGGGGGCTGCCACGGAAAAGACCCTGTCTCGTGTACCCACCAAATGAGCTTCTTGACTTATGGGTCTCTCCCTGAAGTCTCAGTTCTCGGGCAGGAGCACGCGGGGGAAGACGGTCCTCCAGACAGCCCAGGTGGGACTTTAAAGTAAAAAACCACCACCTTGAACTGGTCAGAACTGGAGTTGATGCAGCTGCTATTTAACAATTGGGAGGGGGGAGATCCATTTCAGGCCTCCCAGAGCTGCATTTGGACTCATTTCCTGACTTTATGGCACAGGCAGGACTCATCTTGGGGACTTGCAGATCCACAGCTCAGTCTCTGAACCACAACGCCACACTTGCGGATCTGCTCAGCAAAAAGTTGCCCTGATTCTGGGGACTCTGAGGGTCGCTGCCGGCATGGAAGCCAGAGACTCACCTCTGCGGATCGCAGCCAGCAGGTCGCTCCGAGCGTCGCTCATGGGGATCAGCGGGATCTGAGCCTTCCGTGCTTCCACCGCGGCGGCAGGGGGAGAGGCCGAGTGAGCCGGTGAGGCCGTGACTATTGGGGGGCCGGG
>NW_015177060.1:124492-157749 GCF_001447785.1 Gekko japonicus
GGAGGGGCGGGGGGGACAAAGTACTCGGCCAGCGGCACCTGTTGAGGGCTGCGGAGAGAACGGAAGGAGATCGTTTGTAACGGAAGGCACATAGCAACACAAGTCTGGCAAAGGTTTGCAAAAATCAGCAGCTTCAGCCGCAGAATCAGAGAGCTGCTTCCCCACGACGACACTCAGATTGCCGACTTCTGAATGACGAAGACAACCGAGGACAACGGAGCAAGAGAGCAGCTGTAACCAAATATATCAAACTCCGGAATCGGGCCGCATCTCAGAGGCTCCCAAATCGTATAAAAGCTCCACCAATGAGAACTCACAAATACTGGAGTCAAATACAAAATCAGTCCCAGTGAACTCTCAGGCGCACTCTTGAGCCCTGTGCTGAAAGGAAAACCTGTGCGCCGGGGGCCAGGAATCAGTGGCCTCAGTGCACACCTATCTCAGCTTAGGGAGAACACTGCTGGCAACCTCATCCCAGAGCTGTTTGCCGGCTATTTCCGGGCAGGCTTTCTCAGCTGGGCTTCCCCAGCAGTAGGATCGGCCGCCTACTGATGCCCGCGGGATTCAAGAGCTTGCCGTGCTCAAGAGAGCCTTGGAGACCCAGATCTTGGGTGGTCAGCATGCATGCTCTGGCTGGTTAGTATGTCCTGGCTGTTTTATTCCATGCTTTAGATGTGTTGTGGATTTTATTGTTTTGCTGTTGTACCTCGTTTCGAGAGCTTTTAATGCTGGGAAATGAATCACAAATTGTCTAACAAATAAAGAGCCAGAGCACTCCCAATCCAGTCCTGTACAACTCGTCCCCCTCCCAGGTGAAACTGGCCCATCCAGAGCTCTTATGCGCAGGGGTCATTTCCCGCAGGAGTGCACAGGAGCGGAGTTCCGGCAGTAAAGAGCCCAGGGGGAGGGCACATGCAACAAGCCCCGCCCCCTGCTCCCAGCAGACCCGGGCCACAAGAAGCAGCCAGGTAAGTTGCAGTGGGTGTTGCCTTCTGACACACTTCCGGTGATGTCAGGGGGTGTGGAATATGCAAATAAGTGATGCTAATGAGTTATGCTAATGAGCTCCTGCACCTCTTTTTCTACAAAATGACCCCTGCTCATGCGGCCCACAAGCGACTAGTGCAAGGGAGGGAACAAGGGACTTCTGGGAGGAGTGGGTGGAGTCACTCCAACAGTGGCTTCAGCATGGTGGAAGAGCCTCGTCTGCAGCAGTCAAGCAGTCAAGCAGTGTGGGAGTGCCTTCCCTGGGCTGCACGGCTGGGTCTCCAGTCCACCCATGTGGATTTTCCTTTGCAGCCCAGGGGGCCTTGCAGTGAGGATACACCAACTTGGAGCTTACCAGCTGCTGTCCTTTATGCAGTTTATATCTCCGGTACCTGGCGCTACATTTATGGCAAACATGGTCTGGCCCAACAAAGTGACAATTATGTCAGATCTGGCCCTCATAACAAATGAGTTTGACACCTCAGCTCTATGGCCTACCACACGTTTCACACACACACACACACACACACACCGTTCCTTGCTGGCCATTTACTGCCCCAGCAAAAGCAGCAATTGTATCCAGCTTCTAAAGACTGTGTTTGGCTGGGTGTGGTGGTGGTCCCCCTGCTGTACAGGCCAATTCACTGACCAGATACCGAGGCCAAGTCAATCAGTCACCCAATGAGAATGGTAGAAATGCAGTGCTACAATACTAGTGGTCTGTCCCAGCCAGTTAGTACAGTGCAACAAGAGCATTAGGGCTCCTTGTGGCTTCACTGCACAGTGCAATTTTCCTACAAGGATACTGCAATGTCTTGGAAAAGCAGAACGTACCCTGATGAAACACACGTCTGTCTATTTTGCCATATAGGAAACCATCTGTGCGTGTGTACAATGAACAAGACAGATGTTTGTGCCTGGTGAACTCACAGTTTTCCTATAAGGTTGTGACCGATGCACAGGAAAAGTTACCTTGTGCGAAGTTGACCTGACGGGGGAGGAGTTGGGAATTTTCCCAAACAAGACTGGACGGTTGTGAGAGCAGCTGGTGTGAAAGATCTAAAGTGGAAGCTGCATCGGCAGGAGCACTCCCATAGAAAACTAGAGGTCTCCTAACCTGTGTTCTGCTGCCTCTAGTGGCAAAGATCCAGAGTGCAGGCTGAAATGGTATCTTGTACACCCAGGTTCAAGCATAGCTACAGCCTAGCAGAGAGCCTGTTGGCAGGTTCCAGGTTCAGATGCTTCCTAGATTTTGGGCTTGGCAGAATCAAGGCTCTGGCACTGCCTGTATGGCTCTCTAGATACTTCTCACGTTCCTGCACTTGCTGTCTTTCCTGTCACTTCCCCAGTCTCTATATGTATCTACGTGCCTGCCCGTGCCTGCCTTCCACCAAGGCTTCTTCTTCAAAGATCTCTTGGATGATTTCCGTCTTCAGGCCCATTCCACTGAGATCTATAATCCCAGCGTCCTGAATGCTCGACTGCTTATGTACCAGCGCCAGAACCAGGACTGGCTCCTGCTCCCTTGCTCACTGCATACTTGAGGTATATCTGGCTTTATCTTTGCAGCCTTTAAAATTACGAAATGTCTCCAGAAAAAATGCAGATGACACCCTGATTCTAAGTGCCCTTTACAGAGAAAAGAAATGGCTTTGCTGTCTATGGAAGTGTTACGCTCCAGGCGCTTTCCTGGCCAGGACTGCAACCGGAGACCAAGGGCCCTCCTTCTGAGCAGCACCCTTCAAGGTGCTGCGGCTGACTGGAGCACCAGACACTCAGCATTTGAACAGAAAGCAAAACTGACGCCTCTCCTGGAAACTGAGTGAGCCTTTCTGGGCCAGTCCGCATGGCAAGATCTCTTGTTTGTTGGCTGTGACAGGCAGGCAGTAATTAGATTACCTAGAGGAACTTTGTCTCAGATCGGATAACACAAAAACTGTCTTCTCGCGTGAGCTCAGTCTCTTACCACGGGAGGCCAACTGCAGATGATAAGCTTTATAGCTCTTTTTTAATAAATAAATAAATAAATAAACCACCATCATGCCAGAGCCGACTTACTGCGACCTTGTAGCGTTTTCAAGGTAAGAGACAACCAGGGGTGGTTTGCCACTACTAGGTGGTCTCTCATCCAAGCACTAACCGGAGCCGACCCTGCTTAGCTTCTGGGATCTGACCAGGCTAGCCGGGGCCACCCAGGGCAGGGTCACCTGACAGCTACCATGGCCAACCCTCAAACAGATCCATTTGTTTCAGCACCACTTTTTCTTGCAGCATCAAATCCAGCATGTCCTTGTTGTTATTTCTGAGAAGAGGCCTCTGTGGAGGAAAACCAGTTTGGTGTAGTGGTTAGGAGCATGGACTCTAATCTGGGAGAACTGGGTTTGATTCCCCGCGCCTCCACATGCAGCTGCTGGTGTGACCTTGGGTCAGTCACAAGTTCTTTCGGAGCTGTTCTCAGGAGCAGTTCTGGAGAGAGCTCTCTCAGCCCCACCGACCTCACAGGCAATGCTCCCTCTAAGCTGTGGAGTCTTGTGAGCAAAAACTCTACTTTTTGAACTACTGGCATTAGAGTTGTGAGCGAGTGATTTGGCTGCTGCATAAATTGGTTTCCTCTGGAGCCCTCCTTCCTGAGTGAAGACAAAGATGTGTGAGCCGGAGACTAAAACCCTGTGAGCTCACACTAACTCAGCTTAGAGGGAACACTGCTCACAGGGTGCCTGTTGTGGGGAGGGGAAAGGGAAGGAGTTTGTAAGCCACTCTGAGACCCCTTTGGGTAGTGAAGGGCGGGGGATAAATCCAATCTCTTCTTCTTCTTCTTTTAAACTCTCTGGGCTTTTTACAGAAGTTTGTTTTTTCCAGCATGCCATTCAGTGTGGATTTTATTCTTTTTTTATCACTGACCTCTCACGACTGCATTGACATTTATTTCCTTGCTGTCTGGATCAAGGAGCTAAATGTCAAGTCAGCTCAGGTGCCTCAAGGCTGCTTGTTTTAGTTCTTTGCATGGCCCTGCAGGCCTCAGGAAGACACACTCCAGGGGCATCAAGACAGAGGGAGACCTCCCATGGGAGGACCTTCCTGCAAGAGGCCACTCGTGACTAAGAAACTGGTTGCCTCTGGAGAGTAACACAAATCTCTCTCTCTCTCTCATACTGCCTTTCAATGTGCCGGAAAGCCACAACTCATGGCTTCCGGAGGCACTACATATAAGGTGGACGGGTACATGGCATGAGGGGTAAAACATGAGAAGGGGCCAGCATGTCATGGATTTCACTTTTGGTTGGATCCCACGATCCATCAGCAGGAGGCACGGATGCTTCCGGATCTTCCCAGGTTTTCCTCCCCCAACAGTCCTTTCCAACCCTGGGAAAATGTATTTCTTGGGTCGCAGGACCCCTTGGTCGGGAAGCGGCAGTGGAGGCAGGGAAGGAGCGAAACGGCCCTTTCTACACTCCACTGAAAGGAGAGCAAGGTGCAGGCAAGTCTGCCTTCTTCCCCCTCCCTGCCGCAACCTCCCAGCCTAAGTGGCGATTCATCTATGCAGGTCCTCTGACCCCAGGAATCAACTATCTTGCCAGGAATCAACTATCTTGTGGAGCAATGCTCCCTCTAAGCTGTGGAGTCCTGTGAGCAAAAATGCTACTTCGTGAGCTACCGGCATTAAAGTTGTGAGCGAGCGATTTGGCAGCTGCATAAATTAGTTTGCTCTGGAGCCCTCCTTCCTGAGCCGAGACAAAAAAGTGTGAGCCAGAGGCTAAAAAACTGTGAGCTGGCTCACACTAACTCAGCTTAGAGGGGACACTGCTGTGGAGGTGAGGGGGATGCAGGGGAGAGCCAGAATCCTTGCATCCTGGACAGAGTGCTGAATCTAACCCCATTGCGTGATGGCTCAAATGGAAGGTTTACTGGAGCCCTGCTGCTGGGGGGGGGGGGGTGCTGCTGTCCAGGGTCCTGTAGAAGGAAGTCCTCAGACTGCTGACAGCCCAAAGTATATGAACCGGTGGGGAAGTTGGTCTGAATTGCTTCCTACAGTGACTGACTCCACACAGTTCATCTCCTGAGACACATCCTCTCCACACCTATATATTTCTGTAAAGCTATATATTTCTGTGCATTATGTGTGGAGCGGGAGAATGCTTCTCCACTTGGGATGGAATGGCCTGGAAGAAGCCACCACACAACAGCTTTTTGCGCGCTTCAGGTGTTAGACTTTGACCACAGATGGACTTAGGCCTAATCTAATTTTTCCATTGAATGTTCTGGTGATAGACAAGATTGCAAATGACCAAGCACAGAACAAAGGATCCATGCAAATGGAGGTTAAGAACTGTATGGAAACAGCAGAATTTGGGTCATGAGCTGATTTCTGGCTTCAGTTGATTAGGTAATGACAACTACAGCCATGTATGACAAGGGAGCTGGGAGCTAAATGTGCAATGGATTCCAGGGGAGGATAAAGAGGGTCTCTCATTCAGTCAACCCGGCCTTGTGAGCACATGAAGACCTCACCTTGTCTAGTCTCAAAGGGCTTCCTTAGATTGGAGGGAGATGAGTGTTGATTACACCAGCCAACTGCAGCTGACGTTGATAAGGAGGGGGAAAAGACTGCGAAGTGTTGAGTCTTCAACTAAGCTACTTCCTAGTAGTCCTAACAGAAATTGAGCTAGACTCCAGTTCAGAAGCATCTTAGAGACCAAAAAGATTTTTGGGGTAGAAGCTCTGAGGGCCGGGACTTGGGCACCGACGCCGAATGGCCCCCTGGCATGCAGCCCCCTCCTGGAGACCTCACTGTAGCCCGCTGATGTCAAAGGATGCAAAGCGTCTTACTTGGACGCAAACGTGGTCCTCCGATAAACATGGTGACTCCTGAGAGTGTTATGGTCATCTACCCTCTGTCCTTACAGGAGTTCTAAGAATAATTTATTTTTATTTCTTTATTATATTTATGAATCGCCCAACCCCTGCCACTGCAGGGCTCTGGGCAACATAGAGCCAGAGATAAAACAAGATAAAATTACTTAAAACCTTAGTACAATATTAAAAACGAACAGATGGCAAATAACCAGTCCTCCTTCCAACTCCCCCTGCCGGCTACTTTGTGGACAGGGCAGAGGAGGAGGAGGGCAAAATCGATGTAAGCAGCAGGTAACGGGAAGGGGGTGCCCACGGCCAAGATGGGACCGTCGCTGTCCTCAGCCAGAAGCCTGGTGGAACATCTCTGCCTTGCAGGTCCTGTGGAATTGCATCCGATCCCGCAGGGCCCTGATGGAATTTGGCAGAGAGTTCCACCAGGTTGGGGCCAGGACCGCTCAAGGCCTTATAGGTCGATACCACAACCTTGAACTTGACTTGGTATTCCACTGGGAGCCACTGGGATGTGCATGTGCCATCCGTGATGTTCCCATCAGAACTCGCAGCGCCGCATTCTGGACCATTTGGAGCTTCCGGGTCAACCCCAAGGGCAGGCCAGCGTAGAGCAAGTTACAGTAGTCTGCTCTTTGATACCCGTCAGTTCTACTTCTCAAAAAGCAAACCCATGCCTAGAACAGGAAAAAAAGTGTACATTGGAATGCATACCCATAATCCTTGGCCATCTGAGGTCTTGGCCCGTTCAGCATAGTCTCCGGCGGCAGGGGCACGTGAGGCTGCTGGACCCGACTGAGGCTGTTCTGCCGGCTTCCTGCCACTGAGGGCCTGTAGACATGCTCCTGGCCCTGACCGGCCACCAGGATGACCTCTTTGTTGTCTGCTGAGAGGTGGGAGGCGGGCGCTAAGATCTGCTGGGCATGGTGGTTAGGGCTGGCTGGGTATGAATGATCAGCTGCATCGGACGCATAAGATCTGTCACACACAAAAACAGCAAAGGTTGTACTCCCGGGCGGCGGGGATAACAGGGGAATGGGACCACAGTGAAAGGAGGAACATGATGGTGCCTGTCAGCTACTGGGAGCAAAGGTCTCGCTGGGGAAAGGAACCAGGGAAGGGCATTTAGAAGAATGCAGACATGCAGCAGGAGGGGGGCAGGTGGGGGAAGCAGTGCAGCCCTGCAGCTCATTCGCTATCCGCACAGGCTGAAATTCCGCCTCACGTAGAGCGAGTCTCCTCTCTTCTCTCAGCACGCATCCAAGGCCATGCAGTTATTGCTGAAGAGGAGGTGGCACCCGAGCGACACACGTGCCCGTTCTTGGGAGCTTCCGTAAAGGTCCGGATTGCCCTGAGCCTGCATCTACTCAGCAGCACACAGCCCTTCGCTGCCGCCCGTGAGAGTGGCATCCAGGAGAAAAAGAGAAGTCAAAGGAAACCAAAGCCAAAAAACAGCAAAGAAAGAGAAAGGTCGAGCGAAGCGTGTAGTACACAAAACCTGCCTATTATCTGGGGATAGTGATCCTTCCGATGAGGCCATGTGATATGGGGATGGTGAGAACCTGTTATCGGGTCGGAATTCTTTATCATAGGCCATCATGTTCCATTCCAGCCGCCGGTTCCGAGCTTTCCGCACTTTCTTCACTTCCCGGGTGGAATCTTCAACCAGCCGCTGCTCCTGGAAGCAAAGAGACACCCGCTGGGTCAGCCAGTGACTCGCCAGTTGTGCAAACAGCAAAGTTTATCTTGAACTGGTTGCCCCCAAGGCCAAGGAGGGAGAAGCCCCAAGGTGGAAAAAATGGACTGTACCACTTCAGAGTTGTTAGGGGGGGGGTGCCATCATCAAGTGCTCTGCCTATTTAAAAAAAAACTCTTGCAAAACACCCTAGCACAACAGGAAGAACGGGTCTAGCCCAGCTCACTTCCTGCTCTGCCGATTTTCTACCTGAAGGGGAATTTCTCTGGTTTTAATTTTACATAACGGCAGTTTTCTAAAGTGAATCCCACCAGTGATCTCAGGTGGAACAATCCATACCAATGCCTCACTTTACTCCATGATGAAATCAGGCCACAGAGAACTGCTGGGTAAAGCCAGCCGGTGTTTCTAACACCACGAAACAAGAACCCTGCCCTCCTGTTCCACAGCATATGCCCTTGGGGATTCCTGAAACTGGCACATTAAGAGAGAATCCTGTCCCTATCTGCTGAATAAAACATCCCAGACTCCTGAAGAGTTGATAAAGAATCTGTGTGGTCTTTGAAGAGTTTGAGTGGTTGTGAGGCTAAAGTAGGGGTGGGGCCACCACGAGCTCCTTGGAGAAAGAGCAGGAAGAAGATGTGGCCTCCAGACTGAGCCGTCTCCACCCCACCTTTCCTCTCCAAGGAAAAACTGGCTATTGGGGGAAAGTGCCACCCAGCCACAGCCAACTTATGGTGACTCCACAGGTGGGGTTCGGTTTTTTTTTTTTTTTTTTTTTTTTTTCTCACACGGCTCCTCTCTGGTGGAACGAGCTCCCAGAAGAGATCAGGGCCCCGCAGGACCTTTTACAGTTCCGCAGGGCCTGCAAGATGGAGCCCTTCCGCCAGGCTTTTAACTAGGAGCTGCCATCACCATTAACAACGGCAACAGCCCGTAGAGCCTGGTTCCTGGTTGGTCATAGATAGCCTAGGTACGCTGACTACAATCTTAGGAAGATCAGTGAGCTGGAAATTAAACAACTGTGGAATGCACACACGCATCATGACAACATCAAACAACAAAGCTAGCACTTTAACATTGTATTGTTTTAATTAATTGTTTTAAAATGTTTTATGAACTTTTGATTGTTATTGTGAGTTTTATCCTGTGTAAGCTGCTCTGAGCCTGCTCCGGTGGGTACGGCGGGGTATAAATCGTAAAATAAATAAATAAATAAATATATTTTTGCGTGTGTGTGTGTATGTGTGCGCGTGTGTGTGTGCACCTGTGCCTGGAAGTCATGGATACCTCTGGCGACTCCTACTGGGGCACGGAGGACATTCAGAGAAGTGGCTTGATAGCCTGCCCCTGACCTCCTGGCCAATGCTCCCTCTAAGCTGTGGAGTCTGGTGAGCAAACATTCTACTTTCTGAGCTGCCGGCATTAAAGTTGTGAGCGAGCGATTTGGCTCCTGCATAAATTAGTTTGCTCTGGAGCCCTCCTTCCTGAGCTAAGACAAAAGTATGTGAGCTGGAGGCTAAAAACCTGTGAGCTAGCTCACACTAACTCAGCTTAGAGGGAACACTGCTCCTGGCCCTGGTATTCTCTGGAGGTCTCCCATCCAAATACTGGCCAGGGTTGGCCCTGCTTAGCTTCCGAGAGCTGACAAGATTGGGCTTGCCTGGGTTATCTAGGTCAGTGTGTGACTCCACAGGGTTTTGAAGGCAAGAGGCATGAAGAAGTGGTTTGCCACTGCCTGTTTTTGGTCCCCCATCCAAGTACTGGCCAGGGGCGACCCTGCTTATCTTCCAAGATCAGATGAGATGGGGCTAGCTGGGGCCATCCAGGTCAGGGCCCAGCTGGCCAGCATGAACAAACAGAAAATGCCAAAACAGCCTGGCAAGAGAACCAGGAGGGGCTTCACCCGGATGGAGTCTGATAAATGAGGGGCCAGTTGGGGCTGATGGATGAGGCCCTTTCTCTCTTTTCCATTCCATTCCATTCCACTAAAACACTACCCGTTGATTACCTGCGTGATTCAGCTAAGAACGTGGTGCAAAACTAATTCACTTGCGTACGTCTACCTCTGGAATTTTGAACCGCCTGATTACGCAATGCATTGGTGGAAATGGTGCCCTAGCAGGGAAGCATTTTTGCATCATCAGAGATAATTTTTTTTTAAAAAAATCAACAACCATGTTAAAGGGGTATTCATTAAAGGGGGTACTCAATTAAAGGGGTATTCATTAAAGCAACTGGATCCCACAACAATTAAAATGTTCACCCAGCCCTTCTTTCAGGGATCATCTGAGCCCGCCCAGGAAAACCCTTGCTCCTACCACCGACACCCACCTCTGGGGTCCCAGGGCTTGCTGTGGGTTGATGCACAAAACAGGACCTAACTATGACAAGTCAAGGTTTGAACGAGACGGACAGATACCTGCAACTCCAGAGGATATTACTTGACCAACATCAGGCCAATGCAGCAGCTGAAGCTACCTCCCTGCCTCATCTTCACGCTCCACCCTTTCCCAAGCTAGTGGTGATGAGGCTGAGGTGTGCACGGAAAGAAGGCCTTGTGACCAGTGGTGGCATCTCATGGAACTGCTATATCATGCAAAGAGTCACGAGCAGACAGAAGAAGCTGCGTGAACTTAAAAGCATAGACTGCAGGTGTGCTTCACTTTCTCCACAGTCCAAAGACCTTCCATAGAAAAGGTATTTGGGAGGGGTTTCTCCCTGCACAAATCACGTCAGTGCATGGAAATACAAATCCTCCCTGCACATAAGTGAATCACCTGGGCATGTTCATGCACTGGTATGTTGCAGTGGCTATGAGTGTGAACTGGAAGGCTCAAACCTCATCTCAGTCAAGAACAGGCGAGGCAAGCTGCATTCTCTTATGCTCAGCCCCACATCTGTAGTAAGAGGGAGCGCTGGGGCCCAATATTCCCTCTAAGCTGTGCCAGCCTGTGCTGGCACACAAATTCCCAGTCCCCAGCACACAGATCCCTGGCTGAGCACGGGGCAAAGAAACTCTCCCCTGCCTACCTCCATCACGCAGGGGGAAGAGGCCCAAAGACCGAGGTCTCCTCCCCCCTCCGGCAGGGAGTGAGGGAGGGGGAGCTGCCAGCCATTTAAAGCGAACAGCTGACTGGTGGGTCTGCTGGTCAGTTGTTCAGTTTAAAGGGTGGGAAGCCATTTCAGCACTCCCTTTGGTTTCCTCCCACTTGGAAGCAGGGAGGAACAAAATGGAGGACTCTAATGGCTGCCCACCCTTTAGAACGAACAGCTGACGGGTGCACCCATCATGCCGTTTACTTTAAAGGGCAGGAAGCCATTTCAGGGCTCCCTTTCGCTCCCCCCAGCCTGGAAGGAGGGGTGAAACAGAAGACTCTAAGGGCTATCCGCCCTTCAAAGTGAACAACTGAGGGGCGGACCCACCGTGTTGTTTGCTTTAAAGGGCAGGAAATTATTTCAGTGCTTCCCTTTGCTTCCCCCCACTTGGAAGTGGGGGGGGAGAGAAACGGAGGACTCTAAAGGCTGCTCGCCCTTCAGAGTGAATAGCTGACAGGCATATCGGCCACACTTTTCAGCTGAAAGGGCGGGAAGCCATTTCAGTGCTCCCTTTCGCTTCCACCCACATGCAAGGGGGGGAACAAAATGGAGGACTCTAATGGCTGCCCACCCTTTAAAGTAAACAACTGACAGGGAGCTCTCTTTCTTTCTTTTTTCTTCCTTCCTACCTCTCTCCCCATCTATTTTCTGTGTTTCTTTCACTCCTCTCTCCCCATCTTTTTGCTTTCTTTCCACCTCTCCCTCCCTTCCTTCTTCCCTTCTCCCCATCTTTCTTCCTTTCCTTCTTCCTTTCCTTCTTCCTTCTTTCCTTCTTCCTTCCTTCCTCCTTCTTCCTTCCTTCCTTCCTTCCTTCCTCCCTCCCTCCCTCCCTTCTTTCTTTCTTTCTTTCTTTCTTTCTTTCTTTCTTTCTTTCTTTCTTTCTTTCTTTCTTTCTTTCTTTCTTTCTTTCTTTCTTTCTTTCTTTCTTTTTCTTTCTTTCTTTCCTCCTCTCTTTCCTCCTTTCCTCCTTTCTTTCTTTCTTTCTTTCTTTCTTTCTTTCTTTCTTTCTTTCTTTCTTTCTTTCTTTCTTTCTGATGAGACTGGGCTGGCCTAAGCCATCCGGGTTGGATCCCTGCCCAAATCTTCACTTTCAAGAGACTAAGGTCTTAGGGGCCGCATTCCCTCCCACTGTGGTTTATCTTTTCTTCCCGCCTTAAATGAAACTCAATATTCCAGCCCCCTAGAGCATGCTCAGTCTTCATCACACCAGTTTTCAGTATATGTATGGGGGGCAGAGGTCTCAGTAGTTGAGTTTACACACTAATGTTGTTCTGTATGCCGACTGAGCCCTTTTCTCCAGAGCAAATAGAGCCCCTGCCACATCTGTGCCTCGCTTTTGCTTCTTCCATGATGGGCCTGAGTCCCTATGAGACAGAACAGCGGCATCAGTGGCCTCCCTGACTTGACTCAGGCTCTCGGGTCCCCTGGAGGTCGCCAACCCAAGCTGGCTGCTGGCACAGGGCAAGCGTTTCTCTGTTGCTTCCAGGAATCAATCTGTCTGATCACCAGACTGCTAACAGCTAAAGTGCAGGATCCTTCTTGTAACATATCCATTGCTGCTTATTTAGATCCCTTTCCGCTAACTCAGACCACTGGTCCCCCCCAAGCGCAGTCTTGCCTGCTCCATCAGGGCACCTGAGAGAGGAAGGCTTGTCCTGACGCTTGCTGCCCAAGAGCCAAACATTACACAAATTTACCACTTATTGACTGTAGACTTCCAAATCTTGAGGAAGTGCATAATGCCTAAGCGTCGGCACCATTTGCTGTAGTCCTAAGGCCCAAATGACACTTTATGGTTTATAACATGGAGGGTCAGGATTCCCCAAGCCTGGCGTTGATGCTGACATCAGGAGTGGGTGCCCAGGGCCCTAATTCAGACTGGGACCACAGCATGGGGGAGCTCTTTGCTGACTCGGCAGAGCCCGGGGGCATTCCTTGCCCCACTGGAGGCTGTGACGGTACTGATGGGCCACTCCCAAAGCTCCCTGATGGGGCAAATAACACACCCTTCCGGCCATCTGGGGCCAGACTAAAGCCCCTTCTCCACTCTGCTCCCCATCTGAGTTGGCACCCAGGCCCTTGAGAAACAAGCTCTCCCACTCCTGACCTCTGACAATTGCCGTCAACATCAGGTCGGGGGCACCCTAACCCTACACACTATGGATCACAATGTGCAATTCAGGCCTTAGTTGCAGCCCTTCCAGGGGCTGGATTTTCTCTTATCCCACCTAATCCTTGGACAGGGAGGTCATCTGTTTCCCATGCCCTAGACAGGCAGGCTCAGGTTTCCACAGGTGCCATGTACTGTGAAGCCTTGGCATCACATGCTCCCCCCCCTCCCACTTTCACCTTCTGCCTCCGTTTCTCCTTCCTCTTGTCCTCCGTTGCCTGCAGCATCTTCTCTTTCCACAAGTTGAAGAAATACGAAGGATCCGTGTAGAACTTCAAGCCATCTTTCTTGTCATCTCTGAAATGAACAAAGACAGTCAATTGTAACCTTAGAGTGGCCCCTGATCGTTATAAGGAATCCAGTGGGGGTGGGCGGGATCTTTGGCGTGAAGGACACGTTTGGTCTCTGCCTCCTTCATAGGGCTGCGGAAACTGGCGCTTCTGCTGCCTGTCCTGGAACAAAGGAAAGCCGGCACCCACACAGAGCCCTGCAAGGCGGGCAGAGGTCCAGGTGTGGCCCCTTCTGTACCCTGCTGCTCTTCACAGCCCTCAGCTCCTGGGCCCTTTTCCAGGATCCCTGGCTGGCTAGCCAGACCTGGAGTTCAGCCAGTTGGTGTTTCTGACAAAGGGAGAGGAGCAGAAGAAAACTCTCACGGGCTGAATGGCAGCAGTTCACCCGTCTCTAGGTGCAAGAGTGACTATGTTGATAACATGGACACCTAGCATTCAGCAAACGCTATCTTTTTGTAACCCTTAGCCCTGCAAGGCGGGTTTAGCAGAATTAAGCCCATCTTTCAGGGGGGAGGCTGAGCAAGAGCAGAGCAGCGGGCGAGCTTTGCAAACCAAGGACTTCCTGATCTGTCGCTCAGCCGCTCCCCCTACGCCGGCTGTGGGCACGGCGCACACCTATCCTGACTGAGGTCCAAAGCACCACAAGCAGAGCTGCATGGCTACAGCAAGGATCCCCAACCTTTCTGGGCCTGTGGGCACCTTTGCGAATTTGCGAGGAGGTGGTGAGGGCCGCACCAAAATGGCTGCCACGGGAGGTGTGGCCAAAGGCCAAGTGACTGCCTCAGGAGACAAAACCGAATGAAACCACTTGGGAAGAAGGAAAATCTTGAAGGAAGCGGGAGCCCTCAGGAGGCGCACGGGGCTGAGCCGGGGCTGCTTCTCAGGCTCTCGTTTACAGGGCTTCCCAGGCCTCACCGGAGACCCTGGGGCACAGGACCCTGGTGGGGTACGGCCTGTGCATTCTCACAGCTCCAGTGAGGTCACACACAGAGATAGGGGATGACAGCTGCAGCCACCAATCTCTGACGTGTGTCAAACAAGCAGCCGCCTTACAGGCACCTCCCCTCGAGCACCGTCCCTTTCCGCTGAGGCAGGCTGTACGTTCTGTTGTGGTCTTCTGGCCCTCCTTTCCCACTCTGTCCTGGCCACCCACCGCCCCTTCATCCGGCCTGACACCTGACTGGCAGGACGACGCTGGCCACGCTCTCTCCCGGACCCCTCTGCTTGCAAACCCTTCCCCACATTGGCTTCATCGAGCTGCACCCTCAGTGGTAACCGACGCTCCCTCCAAGCTGTGGAGTCCTGTGAGCAGAAATTCTGCTTTGTGAGCGACTGGCATTAAAGTTGTGACTGAGTGATTTGGCTACTGCATAAATTAGTTTGCTCTGGAGCCCTCCTCCCTGAGCTGAGACAAAAATCTGTGAGCTGGAGGCTAAAAAACTGAGAGCTAGCCGACACTAACTCAGCTTAGGGGGAACACTGCTGGTAACCAGCCAGGGGGTGGATTGGGCTCCTGAAAGAGCCCAGGACCAAGCCCAGCTGGGAGGGCCTCCCAAGGGCTGCTGGACTCAGACCCAACACGATGGCCACCATAAGCTCACTTGCTTCCTCCTCCCATGCTGAAGAACTCAGCTTGAACCTGACCGGTGGGAAGAGGCGACAGGTACCAGGAAGGTACCCAGGAGGCTGAAGCATCGGCCCACCCTCGTAGCAAAGCTCCCGTTTCCCCCTTGCCTCCCCCCATCCTCCGCCCCTGTTGTCTTTCCCACTGTAGAGTTTAGACTTTCAGACCTGTATTCCCCCCCCCCCGGGAAACACTGTGAAGTGCACACTGACGGCACTACACATAGACAATACGCAGTGGAGGCCGTTCAACAGCAGTCCCTGCAGGGGAAGTAAGAGACACACTTCCTTCAGAGTCTGAGAAGAAAGACATCAGAACAGGAAACCTTTGGATCCTAAGAGGGCGCATCCGTCTCCAGACTTGACTCAAGCTCAGCATCCGTCTCTGTCTCATCCGTGGCTTCCCACGATGGGCGCAAGGTCAGTAGTGGAAGTCCTTTTTGCCCAACGGCCTACCTGTATGGCGTGAGGATGTTGAGTGGCGGGGGCTTGTCGCAGCGCTGGTACATCTCCATCACAGGGTTGGGGATGGAGTTGCGAGAGACCACCTGCTGGTTCTGAATGGTCGAGCTCTTGAAAGCTTTCCGCATGTTGATGTCTTGCAGGGAAACTGCAAAGGAAAACAGGAGTGTGAAAAGGGACGAAGGGGGGAAAGAAACAGGGAGTGCTGACGTTCCTGTTGCACAGAGGAAGATTCCTACAGCAGATCTTTTCCCTATAAATTATTCCCATGTTCATTCCACCAGTTCAGACCAGGAGGGGCCATGGCTCAGTGGCAGAGCATCTGCTTGGCAAGCAGAAGGCCTCAGGTTCAGTCCCTGGCATCTCCGACTAAAAGGATCAGTTGATATGAAAGACCCGAGCCTGAGCCCTGGAGAGCTGCTGCCAGTCTGAGTAGACAAGGCTGACCTAGATGGACAAAGGGTCTGAATCAAAGGATCAAATTGTGTCTGTAAACCGCTCTGAGCCTCATGGATAGGGCGGTATATAAATCGCAAATGTAATGTAAAAGGAGGGCAGCTGCACTTAGCAAGGGGCCATGGCTTAGTGGTAGAGCATCTGCTTGGCATGCAGAATGTCCCAGGTTCAATCCCTGCCCTCTCCAGATAAAAAAGGGACCAAAAAGTTGGTGATGTGAAAGACTTCTGCATAAGACTCCAGAGAACTGCTGCCAGTCTGAGTAGACAAAGTACTGACTTTGATGGACTGTGGGTCTGATTCGGTATAAGGCTGCTTGATGAGCATGCGTACACTGAAAATGCTGCAATTTATTTAGCCCACTCTTTAACACAAGACCAGAAGGACTAAAACGGTCCTTTGGAATCCACATTGGTAGCAACCCAGAATTCCCACTCATCCGAACTCAACTACCCGATCTGTTTCCCATCTCTCACACCAGGCAATCACCTCCCCACACTTCTTGCCTGGCTCATCATAATACTGACCAACGGCAGTCCACAACCTGTCACAGAACCATTCTGTCCTTTCTCTCGACTGCGCAACAAAACCCTGACATTACAACCACCTCCGTCACAACATTAAGCGCTCTCAGACCCAGCTTTCTGCCATGTTCACTACTATCCCTCCTACAAAACACAGTATTTTACAGTCAAATCCTGAACAGTTACACCCTCCTAGGCCCACTGATTTCAGTGAGAGCCCCCCCCCCCCCGCTGCCAAATCACCAACATACAAAGTTGCCTATCACCGGAGGGGATCAGTCGTCCATTTGGAGACTGGCAGAAACTCTCCCAGATCTCAGGCAGCCCCCTTAAGTACCACTTTCACCATCCCTTTGAGACCATCATGTTATACGAAGCCACAAAAAATAAAGGGGATTAGACAGATTCATGGAGGAGAGGCCTGTCAGGAGCTATTACCCAGGAAGGCCAAGAGGAACTTCCACATCCAGAGGCAGTCAACCTCTCAATACCAGTGTTGAGAGGCATCACCATGGGAGCCCTTGGCCTCTTGCCTTGTTTGTTGGCCACTGAGCGAGACAGGATGATGGGCTAGATGGACCACTGGCCTGGTGTAGTAGGGCAACTCTTCTGTTCTTTAACTCCTCAAAACAGCAAAAAGTCTATTTAAATAACCTGTCACTTTCCATACTCTTCACATTAAAAGTTAAGCAGAATTGTGCTCCCAATTTTTTTTTTGCATGCATATGGATAATGAAGATAACTTGTTCAGATTACCTGAATTTCCCCTAAACTGGATATTTAAACAAAAAAAAAGCAAAAGGGAGAGGGAAATGGGGAGGTCCAGGAAGGAACTGAACAGAAGGGATGTTGGGGAAAGGCTTACTGCAACTAGACTTCATCAGCTGTGTGCAAATAACCCCTCTCAGACGGTACGAGGCTAACTCTGGTTTTGGAGAGGGGCAACACTCAGCATCGCTGCACATGCACACAGCTGGAACATCCCACGGTTGGAACCAGTTTCAGAAATGTTTAATGTGTACGTAGATCCCATCTAGAAGTATGAACCTTACCTCCCAATTCCACTGTATTTGAAAAAGTCTGCAAGCACACAAAAGCTCATACCTTGAATAAACCTTTGTTGGTCTTAAAGGTGCCTGACTGGACTCCAAATTTGTTCTTAATGTGTATGTGTTTAAAGCACATGAAAGGTTGAAGGCACATGAAGGCTTTTTACCTGCACGAGTAACAGCCACTCCCCCCCAATCCAGCAAACTCCTTTTCAGCAATGCCTCCCACTCTTCCCTGATGTTTAAAGCAACCTTCAGGCCCCAAATTCCTCTTGCTCTGGACTCGTCTGTTTCACTGCTAATTTGTCAGGGCCCAGAGGAAGCAGCTGCCTGCAGTCTCCCCCCCCCCCCCCCTCCCCTTTTCTCCCCCCGGCCAACCAAACCCAGAGGCATCAGGGAGACCAACTTGCCCTTGGCACTTCTTAAAATTAAACAACATCATCCGACACTAATTATGGGTTACTCTTTCACACTGAACAAAGTTTGAGTCCAGAGGCACCTTTATGACCAACAAAGTTTAATTCTGGGTATAAGCCTTTGTGTGCATGCATTTGGAGAAGTGTGCATGCACACAAAAACTTATTCTCAGAATTAAACTTCATTGGTCTTAAAGGTGCCACTGGACTCAAACTTTGTTCCATTGCTTCAGGCCAACATGGCCACCCACCTGAAATCTTTCACATCGATGTATGATGGCATGCATAGTGCAATTTCAAGGCCCTCCCACTGCACCCTCTCTGCCTATGGTGAGCTGACCTGCTAAGTTCTCTCCTTTTTGGCTTGAATGGCTGTGGGGCACTGGCCTGGTTGATATGTGGCCAGCCCCTCCACATAGCCCACTGGTTTCTTCTGCACAGAGGGACTATGATCCTTCCTGTGCCCAGGGGCAGATTAAGGCCCACTGGTGCCCGAAGCACTGACCAATCTTGGTGCCCCCCTCCTTTCCACACTGACCCCCAGTCCATTTTAGTTGTCGACCTGTCTGACCAGATATACAATGCAGGTTGCAGCAATACAAAAATTTATTCATAGGATAACACAACATACTGTACAAACTAAGCTTTTCACCCTTTCCCCAACTTTGTGGTGCCCCCTTTGGCCCTGGTGCCCTAAGCACCTGCTTAGTGTGCTTCATGGTTCATCTGCCCCTGCCTGTGCCATTTGGAACCCAGCAGATGAGGCTCCCACCCTTCAGCCAGGAAAGCAAAGCATGAAGTGGCCCTCTGTGTGAGGCAGTACCAAACAAGAAGAAGAGGAGGAGGAGGTGATTGGATTTATACCCCGCCCTTCACTACCCAAGGGAGTCTCAGAGCGGCTTACAAACTCCTTTCCCTTCCCCTCCCCACAACAGACGCCCTGTGAGGTAGGTGGGGCTGAGAGAGCTCTGACAGAAACTGTTCTTTTTCAAGGACAGCTCTTATCAGAACTACAGCTTGCCCAAGGTCTGAGTGGGAAACAAGAAGTGGGAGACTGACCAGTTATGAGGGTGCACAGAGAGTTTATATAGTTATAAAGGTGAATATATACAGAGATATTTACAGGCTATTGAACAGCATGTCGTGCTTTAGTCTATGAGAACTGAGTCCCCATCCAGTTTACTAAACTGATAGCTATTAAGCTAAACCCCAGCCAATCTCTATCTAACAGGGTGATGTAATCACTAGCTCTAACAAGCCCTAAAGAGCAAAACCTGCTAGAAAACACCTGGCTGTAATTAGATGATTACTAGCATGACAGCTAGGTCTGACAAACAGATCAAACTGATCTATAGTAACTGCTTGCTACCTCTATCACTCTGACATATATCTCAATAAGGTCATTCAGCCAGGTGCAAGTGAAGGAGTGGGGAATCAAACCCGGTTCTCCCAGATTAGAGTCTGCGCACTTCACCACGACAACAAACTGGCTACACCAAAGCGCAAGAGTCCAGAAGGACCTTAAAGACTAACAAGATTTGTGGCAGGGGAGAGGAGCTTTCATGTGTCACTGAGGCACTGGGTCCATTTATTTCCCGCTCTGTCCAAGTGCATGCTGGAAGTGGCCAATTCTATCCCTCATACATTTGTTGCTGTGAAATGGGAAACCTCTACCTTCAGCAGGCATATGGAAAGGGCGCTTAATCTACCATCCATTGTGTCTTTTAATCAGAAAAGTTTAGCATTCCCTGTGTCAGGACCGCCTGCTTCTCCCTCACGGTTGACCTTGCCTGGAATAGGTGCTAAATTAAATGCATTCCCACAATTCCTGAGCCGGATCCCTGTTACTGGTCTACGGAAGGGAAAGAAGAGAGGAAACTCCCTGAAGCACTGCCCACGTTCTCTTCTGAAGAGGTTGTGGATGGATAAGAAATTTCAGGAGGGACTTGGCTCAGAGTGTGTCAGAACGTGTCCTTTGCACGCTGAGGGTCCCAGGTTCAATCCCTGGCACCTCCCGTTAATGGGATCAGGAAAGTGATGCGGAAGCAAGGGCTGGCAGGCTCTCAAGCTCCCTTCTTAACCTTGATCTATCTTACTCTCGTTGCCTTCCATGGATGGATCAAGATGGGTGGCTGTGTTAGTCTGTCTGTAGCAGTAGAAAAGAGCAAGAGTCCAGGAGCACCTTCAAGACTGACAAAATTTGTGGCAGGGGAGGAGCTTTCGTGAGTCGCTGCTCACGTCTTCAGGTATTTAAAGAAGCGAGTGGTGACTCATGAAAGCTCGCACCCTGGCACACACCCTGGCACAAATTTTGTCAGTCTTGAAGGTGCTCCTGGACTCTTGCTTCTTGTTGCCTGTCTTTCGGGGCCTCTGCTAAGTTCATTTTTATTTCCTTCTTTGGTGCCCTGTCTTCCTCCCCTGTGGGGACCCAGAGCAGCTGACATGGCTCTCCTCTCCTCCATTTTATGCTCACAACAACCCCATGAGGTAGGTTAGGCTGAGAGAGGGGGACTGGCCCAAGGTCACCTTCCATGGTAGAGTGGGAATTCGAATATGGGTCTCACCTAGTCTTACACTCTAACCACTGCCCCACACTGGCGCCTCCCGACAAGCACAGAAGAGGAAGAGTTGGTTTTTATACCCCGCTTTTCACTATCCGAAGGAGTCTCAGAGGGGCTTACAATCACCTTCCCTTCCGTTCCCCACAACAGGCACCCTGTGAGGCAGGTGGGGCTGAGAGAGTCCTGAGAGGACTATGACTCCCCGAAGGTCACCCAGCAGTCTTGATGGGGAGGAGGAGTGGGGAATCAAACCCCTGAGAGATTCCCCCCACCCCCCGCTTTCTATTTCTATTTATTCCAGCTTTCCTTCTCTCCTTTCTCTGCTGTCTCTTCCACTGTCCACATTTAGATTATCAGCCTCTTGGGACAGAGGCCTTACTTTTCTCTTACTGACTTTTACAGCACAAAACACCACGTCCATTTATGGAGTAGAAACTGTCAACTTCTTACAAGATGGCTGTCTTCTTTGAACCAAAAGGGAAAGCGGACACAAAAAGCACACCATCTGGATAGACTGATTTAAACGCAGCTTATTCCTTTGGCTGGGATACGGCCAGAAGAAGGTGTAGGATCCTTACAGTGCACTCCTGTCCAGAGTTGCTCCAGTCTTGAAGTTAAGGGGCAACTGGAGTCACTCTGCATAAGACTGTACTGCCAGAAAGACTTCCCTTTCTGCTGAATGTTTTTTAACTTGTCAAACCAGACTTATGATCAGGGGTCATTTCGTAGAAAAAGAGCTAGGGGAACTCATTAGCATAACTCATTAGCATATGCCACACCCCCTGACATCACCGGAAGTGTGTCATAAGGCCACACACCCCGCCCCCAACGGGCCCGGCGGTGGACCTGCAAGGCCAGCGGGAGTGCCCCGCGAAGGCCCTCCCTGGCCCCAGGCAGGCAGGGGTGGGGAGAGGCAGGGAGGAAGCAACTTACCCTCCCTCTTCTCCTGCCTCCTCCCAGCTGAATGAGGGCCGGAAGCGGGCCGGCCGGAAGCAGGGGGCGGGGCTTCATCATGTGCCCCGCCCCCCGTACCTCACCCGGGGGGACTGCGTTCCCCCGCGATCCGCCCCGAAATGACCTCTGCTTATGATTATTTCTTTGCCAGTAAACTAAGTCCAGTAGGCAGGGATGCCAGCGTCCAGGCAGGATCTGGGGACCCTCCAGAATTACAGCTCATCTCCAGACTACACAGATCAGCACCCCTTGAGAAAATATACAAAAACCTTTTACACGTGCATTTTGGATGTGTGTCAGTGTAACATAGAGAATAGTGACCACTGAGGAAGGGGCCGAAACGCGTTTGGTCCTAAGTTAAAAAATGTTTACCCGTCAAGTGTATTTGTATTACAAAAGCTTTTAAAGTCTGAATTTTAACCACAGTATGTTTTAACATGTGTACACCTTAATAAACATTTGTATTTTTATATAATATAGTGTTAGCTTGACCCTCTTAGTTCACAGATCTATTTTGGGTTGAGTTTCCCCCCCCCCCTTTTTCCCCAGCTTTTGTCAGACTCCCCCAGAATTACAGCTCATCTCCAGACGACACAGATCAGTACCCCTGGAGAAAATGGATGCTTTCGTGGGTGGACTCCACGGCACTGTACCCTCCTGAGGCCCACCCCCAAATCTCCAGGAGTTCCCCAAACTAGTACTGGCAACCCTATCCCCCATCCCCCACGGGCAGTGGGGGGGACACACACCTGGCAACCCTCCCAGCGGGCTTTGTCCTAAAGTAAGCAGGCACAGAACTGTACTCCACAGTGTTTCATTGAGACAAAACTTACTGCTATTGTGCGTAGGACAGAAATTAAGTCCAAGACAGAAAAGCCCAACTGGGTGGGTGCGATCTCCTGGTGGGGGTGGACAGAGGAGGCACTGGTGGAAGCCACACCATTTTTCCCTGGAGAGGATCAAGCAGGACAGCAGCACACAAGAAAGAGACTCTGCTTAAGTTTCTTTGCATGTTCTCTGCCAAGAAGCTGATTACTGTGCCTGAGTGTCCTTAGTGTTGCCAGGGGTAAGGATGAGGAGGAAAAAATCAGAGCCGATTTGCTCCAGCTGCACCCACCCCTTGCTGCCTTGCCCTCCGCTCTGCCGGCCTCACTGAGCTCTGCCTGAGACCCTGGAGAAGCCACTGCCACTCAGAGGAGACGAGCCTGACCTGAACAAACCAAGACCTCGACTCAGTGTCAGGAAGCTCTGCGGATGCTCCTGTGATAGGCTGCACACACTGGCACCTATCCAGCCCCCTCCTCCAAATGGCACTTCAGGAGAGAGAGGGAGGGCCCCTGGCTCAGTGGCGAAGCATCGACTTTGCCTGCAGAAGATCTCCAGTAATAAAAGTCAGGCGGCAGGTGATGCGAAAGACCTCCACCTGAGGCGCTGGAGAGCTGCTGCCAGTCTGAGTGGGCGATACTGATCATGACGGACTGAGGGTCTGGTTCAGCATACAGCAGCTTCATGGGTATGTGTGTGAGGATTTCTGCAGGTTTCATCATCCCACTTTCCACCCCTGCGCTGTTCCTGGGGCAATTCATAGGAAGCATATAGGTCATTTGCCCTGATGCGCCGCTAGTTAGTTACCTTCTTCCACAGTGGAGTCTAACTGAGTGACCTTGATCACCAGCAGATCTACCCGCTCCTGCAGGGAGTTCATCCGCAGGTAGAAACTATTGGCTTCATTGAACAACTCTCCAAAAATGTCTTCAGCGTGTCTGCCTGAAAGAACACAACATAAAAGACATGACTATATCTGATTAATAAAGGACATGACTATATCTGGTTAATAAAGGACATGACTATATCTGGTTAATAAAGACATAAGGCTAGATGGAAACCCGAAAAAGGGTTGTGACACCAAAACTTTGGAACTCCCTCCTCAGGGGAGATTCGTTCGTCTCCCTCTATCCGGGTCTTCCACCTGTGGGTGAAGATTTTTCTGTTTTGTTTGGCATACCCCCAATAATAGTTATTGATTCTCCTCCCTGGTTCTGGTGTTGTTTATTTGTGTTTTAACTGAATTATTTTATGATTCTAAATGTTCTTTTTAAGCGTTTGTGACGGACTGCAAAGAAAAGCAGGCTTCTAAAAATGCTGCTTGTGTCAGGGAGTCAGGGAGTTCATGAGTTAATCTTCCCTGGAGAGAAGAGCTGAGGTGATTGGCTGCTCTATTCGCTCTCTGATTGGCCAGGATCAGCTAAGAGAGGAAATAAAACAGCTGATCTGGAGGGGAAAGAGGTATTTCGTCATTTGGTCTCAGTCTGAAAACTGACATCTGGATCAGTAGCCAGAGGGTTTGGCTTCTGAGGGAAAAGATATTTGGGAGTCAGTGATTTCTGACAGGGAACTGTCAGAAAAGTACTTTTATAGATGTCTTAAATATATATAAATATGTTAAATATATTAGACCTACTCTGAGGGAGAATTCAGATTCCCAGTCTAGAAAGCTACAACACTGCTTGATACAGACATATAGTACTGGTAGAGGAATTTGTCAGGAGGTCTGAGGAATTAGAGAGAACTCCCAAACAAGCCAAACAGGAAAAGGAGTTATTGCTTCCTAGGGACAAGGAGAGTAACTTCCTACCAGTGTAAGGGCAGGGCCGGCCCAAGGTTTTTTTGTGCTCTAGGCGGGGCTACCTTCTGGCGTGCCCCAAATTATGGGGTTGGCAACCTCCAGGTGGCCTGGGGTTGTCCCTGATCTGCTGCAGACGGCGGCAGGCTCTTAGCCTGGGGGTGCAGTGCCTCTGCTGCCGGGGGCCTGGCCCAAGTGCCCATCCAGGCGGCTCATGGGGAGCTGCTGGGACTGTCCTTACCTGGGTCCGGAGACGCTGGGGGTGGGGCGGGCATGCTCCCCAAGCAGCACTGGGCTTCCCCGCGGTGCCAGGCTTCCCCTCCACTCCACCTTCCGGCGGAACTCCGCACAACTGGATCCTCCTCCTCCCCTGACAGCTGGTCGGCAGGCCCGGGCAGCCATGCGTGCCGCTCCCTTCCCTGTGGCATTCGGGGTCGAGGTGGGCCAGGAGGCAAAGAGCAAGTCGGGCGGAGGGGTGGCGCATCGGCGGGGGAGGGTGGCCAGGTGGCTTGGGGAACTCCGCACGACTGGATCCTCCTCCTCCCCAGACGGCCAGCCCAGGCAGCCATGCGCGCTGCTCTGTTCCCTTCCTCGTGGCACCCGGCATCGAGGCAGGCCAGGAGGCGGAGAGCGAGGCGGGTGGAGGTGTGGTGCGTTGGCGGGGGAGGGCGGCTGGGCAGCTCGCTAGGGGTTGTCGTCTCGCCAGGGGTCTGCCACACTGGCTCTCCAGGGGAGGCTCTTCCCCCCTACGCTCAAGGAGACCAGCTCTGGGGGGGGGGGCTCCCAAGGAGGCTGGCAGGGAGTCAGGCCAGGGCAGCCTTGTCTGCGCAGACTGGCAGCGGCTCCCCAAGTCCTTACCGGCACCTGCTGGCTGGCAAGGCCGGCCAGGGCCAGAACACACCCCATCCAGGGCCCAGCGCTCTAGGCGAATGCCTAGTTCGCCTAGCGGGTGAGCCGGCCCTGTGTAAGGGGTTGGGAAGAGAACCCTGGTCTGTGATAAAGGGGAGAAACTTAGACACCTCAGGAGTTAATGAAAAGAACTCTGAAGGAAATCATTTGTCTTTTGAGCATGTGCATACGCGCTTATGAGAAACAGCGCTTCAAACTCCTGGCAGAATGGCGGCACCTGGTGGCCATTGGGATTGCTGGAGGAGGCTACTGGGATATGTCGTTCAGCTTGGGGGAAGTGTTTTGGAAACTGCTTTTTGATAAATTCAACATTTCAAATGTTTCAAAGCCGGGAGGGGGGAATAGATTTTTGAGAAGTTCCTGTGAGAGAGAGGGAGAGACATGCGAATATGCATTTATGTGTACCTTGCTAACTGCCTCACACTAGGGTTGTCAAGTCCATCTTCCACCGCCAGCGGGGGGCTTTGGGGGAGTTCCGGCATTCCGGGAGGGGGCGGGGCATCCCCAACGTGATGACGTCACGTTGGGGACGTCCGCAGCCCCCCACCCCCACCTGCGCACTGGGTCTCCAGAAACACCAGTTCCCTGCACTTAAAGGAGCCGGCGTTTCCCTTTTAAGTGCAGGAACCGGCGTTTCCCCTTTAAGAGTGCGTGAAGCTGGCATTTCCCTGCAAGCCTGATCTCAAGTGGAGATTGGGCTTGGGAGGAAACACGGGTTCCACTCACACTTAAAGGCAAGAGAGAAGGGAGAGCGGTGGCTGTAGGTGTTGGGGGCGGGGCTTCCCCTGCCGGCCGTCTAGCCGGCGGCGGGTAGAACCCCCCCCAAAAAATGTGGGACCTCTGGCAAACTGGGGGGTTTGGCAACCCTACCTCACACACACAGAGCCGCCTTAGTTCAGGGAAGGGATGGTGTCAGCAAGCTGCCATGGTGTTCTGTGTTGCTGGTTCGTCTGTACAGTTGCTGCCCCCCCTCCCTTGCCTGTGTGCTATTATTTTACTCTGCTGTAATGCCTAAGCCAAACAACTGGAGGATGTATTGGGGGAGTTCGCTTCATTGCCAGCTTGTTGCTTTTAGAGCCTGAGAACTGCACCTGTGTTATGTCTGGAGATAGCCGGGTTCTCAGGGAATGAACGCGCGACCGTTTCCTTTCACCCGCCAGCGGGAAAGTGACCCATTGGTTCTGTATCTGTTTCAAATCCCTTTATTATGCTTGCCCTAACAGTTTGTAGTCAGTTCTAACAAAGAACGTGTTTGAGTATCTTCCAATGCTTTGAAATAAAATCTTGCTTTTAAAACGTGGATTTATTCTCGATGCTTGGGAGCCCAACAGATGGGCGAGGTGGCGGCTTCAGAGAGAGGAGGGGGCTGTCTCTGGTCCAGCCGAGGGAGAGAGCGGGCGGGGGAGTGGGCGGGAGAGGGGCAAAACAGGAAGTGAGCGGTCTGACTTCACCCTACAAGAGAGTGATCAGACATCTGCAGAAGTGCTGTGAAACTGGTAGGATCCATAAAGACTGGACTTTCTGCGGTGTCATGATGCCCGATGTTGCTGTCTGATTGAGCACTTCAAATCCATTCGGGAGGAGCAACGACAACGGATCAAAGTGCTCATCTGATCGCACCCATGGAGTCCAGCACTGCGAAGCTGACAGGAGCCAGCAGGGGAAAGGAAAGTTGCTTGGGAGATTTAAATCAAGCCCACTCCTCGGGGGCTGACTTGATGACACTGGCGGTTGCTCAGCTGACCTTTGATGGAGCCACATCGCTGCTCTCCGCCGGCATCATCTGCAGTTCTTAGTGAGCCTCTGCAGCTCTTTCCACTCCCTGTAGTAGCCACTTCAGACCACCCACATTCCATGTATGCAAACAGGGATCACGGGCATACAACCTGCTGTCCTGCCAAGCATCACTGCCTGCCTCCACTCACCACAATACCTTCTAGAACAATCTTTGCTGCCTCCTATGCACTTCATTTACTATGCAACAGGGTGTCCTGTGCAGTCTTTTCATTTACTTAAGCAGTTTTATTAACTTGCAACCGTCAGGCTGATGTCTGGGGCACACTATTGGGATCACACGGCACCTATTTTGGGTTCATGGGTTAGCAGTTTGCCTCTGGGCACAACCCTCAGAGGATTAGGGACCTGGAGAACAGTGAACTGAATGGAATCGTAGGTTAATCCAGTGCAAAAAAACTCAAGCATCCTCCATGTTGGGTTGGCCTGACCTTATTTCTGCTCCTTTTTTTAGGGACCAAACTGTGATTTCTAGCAAGCCCTGTCTCTGGGAGAATGCCTCTCTTGTATCGCAAGACTGACAAACCAGCGGCATGTTTTGACCTCGTGAAGCAATGAAAAGTCTAAAAGTAGCCACAAAATGCACTCGTGCGCAATTGGGAGAGAATGGCCGCCTTTTATGCATTTTTTGCCCACTAGCAACTAAGGAACTCACTATGTCAAACCAGCTTAGGGGCTACTGGCAGCCATCACATGGCAACTGGTTACCCCATGTGACCTTCCAACTATGGCTGGGGCAAAAATACTTAAGCCTTTTGCAAGCATTTTTGGAAGTATCAGGGTCTTCACTTGCCCTCACTCTCCATTGCCTTTGCTTGCTCTGAGTGAGGTCATCACATAAACATATCATTACATCATTCCCCATGTGATCCCTGATTGGAAGGGGTTATGTGGGTCACTGCTGGCACTCTCAATGAGCCACATTTGCCCTCATTTGCCACATCATGATGTCTCCAAATCCGGCTCTGCAGTGTCATGAGTTCATCCCATTCCTTACGCAATTGGCTGAGACTGGCCATGTGATCGATCTAGGAAAGAGAAGGAAGCAGCAACTACAGCAGGGGTGGGGAGGAGAGCGATGAGGATGATGGGGGGGGGCTGGAGACCAAGAAGCCCTCTGAGGAAAGGCTGAGGGACTTCGGAATGTTCAGCCTGGAGGAGCTTGAGGGGGGACGTGATGGCTCTCTTGAAGTATTTGGAGGGGGCTGCCACTTAGAGGAGGGCAGGGAGCTGTTCCTGTTGGCAGCAGAGGAGAGGACTCGCAAGAATGGGTTTAAATTAAGGGCGAGAAGGTACCGGCTGGATCTTAGGGAAAACTTTTTGACAGTCCAAGTTGTGCAACAGTGGAATCAGCTGCCTGGGGAGGTGGTGAGCTCCCCCTCCCTGGCAGTCTTCAAGCCGCTTGTCAGGGATGCTCTAGGCTGATCCTGCATTGAGCAGGGGGTTGGACTAGATGGCCTCTATGGCCCCTTCCCACTCTGTGATTTTATGGTTCTATAAGCCATTGAGCTGCGGTGGCTCAAGTGGTTAAGACGCTGAACTGCAGGCTGTGGAAGGTCGGTAGTTCAGCAGTTCGAGACCCGAGTGTGCCGCATGACGGAGTGAGCTCCCATCTCTGGTTCCAGCTCCTGCCAACCTAGCAGTTCGAAAGCAAGAAATTGCAAGTAGACAAATAGGTACCACTTTGGTGGGAAGGTAACAGCATTCCGTGCGCCTTGGTGTTTAGTCATGACGGCCACATGACCACGGAAACATCTTTGGACAGCGCTGGCTCTTCAGCTTTGAAACGGAGATGAGCACCGCAACCCTAGAGTCGGATTCGACTGGCTTTCGAGCAAGGGAACCTTTACCTTTATCTTTAAGCCATTGCTACAGGACAGCAGGGAGTATACGCAAAGTTTGAATGTTTTTCGAGTAAGTGTTATACCCCAACCCAGGGGTCATTTCGTAGAAAAAGAGGTGCAGGAGCTCATTAGCATAACTCATTAGCATATTTGCTTATGCCACACCCCTCACATCACCAGAAGTGTGTCAGAAGGCAACACCCACCGCTAAGGCTCCACTGGACTGTTTTGGATTGCTAGCTGGGGGGGGGGGGGGGGGATTTGACCTTGCGAGGAAGGAGGGAGAGCTTGTACCTGAATAAAACTTGGTCTTAAAGGTGCCACTGGACTGTTTTGGACCGGGGAGCCGGGGGGGGGGGGCTCTGCAACTTACCTGGCTGCTTCTTGCTCTGACTGAGGGCTGCTGGGTGCAGGGGGTGGGGCTTGTTACATGTGCCCACCCCCTGGGCTCTTTACTGCCGGAGCTCCGCTCCTGCAGGAAATGACCCCTGCCCCAGCCAAATAACTATCTTCAGTCAGGAAACACTGAAAACATTTATTAGCTGCCTTTCTTCCATGCCAAGCTCAAAGCAGGGCTCATATGGCAGGGATCCCTGAGAAACAAACACTGACGTACAGGTGATGGGGGAGTCCAATAAAAAATCTGAAGGAGCCACACCAATTTTATGTTGGTGCTGCTAACATTCTTGTTTCATGTTGCCACAGTCTAAGCCGACCCATCTCACCCCCAGCAAATCAACCCTACAAAGTAAGGCCTGGTTCACACGTGCAGGAGAACGAGACGGTCAAGCGCACAGCACCGCTTCCAACTGACCGCGTTAAGATCACAGCCCATCACATTTCAGAATCCTTCCCTAAGTTTAAGAAAAACCTTACTGCAAATAGAAAACCTGAAAAGCAGAGGGAGAGGGCAGACCCTTTTTCTCTGCTGCACTAGTTTTTGGTCCAGATGGAGTTTTTGATGCAGAAGGAACACTCCAAGTTGTGCTCTACCACCTGCAGTCCAAAGTGGAACAGTCCTTTCTGTCGCCCCATCCCCTCCTCTGTCTCCTGAATGTGTGACCAGGCCTTAAACTGACCTAACCACCATTCCCCTTCACTAGGGAATCCTAGGCACTGCTCTTTCGATCTCTCAAAGAGAATTCACAACAACGTCTTCAAACTATGTTGCCCAGAATTTGGGTGGGGAAGCCACGGCAGTTAGACTCTTACAAAAACAGGACAAGTTTATATAAGAATCTGTCTCCAGGCCAAGAGGATCTTGCAAGAGGTCAGGGCCGGGTGCTCTTATTTCACTGCCCCCCCCAAAGCATAAACAAGACAACCTCTCCGGGTCAGACACCAACATCTTGCATGGTCAACTTGGACTGGAGACAGAGTCTTATCAGACAGAGCAGAATGGGGCTTGCATGTCTGCCCCCCCTTTCATCTGTGGCCAAAGAAGCTTTCGTAATGCTTTGGAACATGAAAAACCTCTTTGACCAGAGATGAAAACAGGAAGAAAGTCCTGAGAGAACTCTCTGAGAGAACAGTCGCCATCGCCGATGTGGCGCTCTCTAATGCGTTTCTTGGCACCAGCCGCTTCTCGGCCAAGGAAAGAGGAACCAGAAATATGTGGGGGAAGCTTTGAGCCACTGGCCAGCACAGTTCTGAGCTCCTGGGCAAAGGCGTCACAGACACGCACCCTCCGCTTGACCACAGATGTCGGCTTTGCGCATTTGGGGCTGGCAGCCCTGCCCTGCAGCTGTACAGGAAGCAAATATCCCTGTTCCCTTGGAAACGGAAACCAAGCGGTGTCCCTTCCCCAAAGCAAAGAGCTTTTCTCTCCCAGTTTTTCTCTCCCTTTTTCTACAAGAGGCCCCCCACAAGAACCCCAGAGGCACCACCGTGGCGTCGGTGATTGAGAAGCAGCCACCTCTGTCCGAGGAACTGCCTAGCATTCTGATTGGCCCCCCACCCCACAGCAGCCATTTTGGGACGGCACCCCCTGGCTTCCCTGAGCATTCCAAGAGAGCCTGCAGGGGAGTCCTGCTCCCTGGGCGGAGGGAAGGCTTTCGTGCTGCCCGCGGCTCTCTCCTCGGGCACGGGGGGGGGTGCACACAGAGACGGGACACTTACTGAGACTCCCCAGCTGCTTAATGATGGCGGCCAAGGTGCTGTTGGTCACACACTCCAACTCGCTGGTCACGCCATCGGGGAGAGCTCCACGGCAGAGGTGGCGCGGCTCGATGTTCCTTTTCACCAGCGGCATCCTGGCAGGGAATCAGGGGGCTTCACCTTGGAGAAAGAAGGGAAACATCAACAACCAGGGCCTCCCCCCTCCCTCTTTTGAAAACTTTACTGGCAACAGGGCCGTCAATGGACACGGGCGTTTTACAAAGTGCTGCAAGCAAACAAGGGAGGAGTATTCTTTACCCCAAAACGAACAGCGACGGAGGGGAGAGAGACCAGGCCACAGTGGGATCCACGGTAAAACGTGTGGAAATGTTAACTTTGCTAGAAGAGCCTTGTAACAGATGTGGCCGAGAAAAAAATCGCCTGCAATATGGGGCTGATGAGAATAATAATAAATCAATCACTAGAGATGTGAAGGCCCGGGAAAAAAAATGGAAAAATTCAGGAAAAAAACGGTTTTTTCTGAAAAATTGGAAAAATAGGGAAAAATAGATTATGGAACATTTTATTTTAACATGATGAATCAAATATTTTAAGACAAAGTGTGCAAATATTTTCCAAATCATTTCTAAAAAATATGTAAGGTATCAGATTGATCTAATTTCTGTGCACTGAGGACAAGCAAGTCCTAGGTTACAAACTGAACTCTCCAATGCAAGAACAAGATGCATTTCTGCCTTTAGGAGGTGTTATTGTCACAAGAAAAGAAAAAGGTTTCAGTTTTGTTTTTGCATGTGGGTGGGTATTCTGTCTGTAATAATTGTTTGGATACACTAAATTTTTAATATGCTAGTTGTGATAATTTCATGCCAAGTAAAAATGTCCATAGTCATTTCTGTTTCCCCCCGAAAAAAACCGGGGAAAAACTCGGGTTTTTTCCAAGCTTCAAAATTTCTGGAAATGTTACATCTCTATCAATCACCATACAAGGCTGTGGCAAGGGAGCTGACGGCTCTCAGGCTTTCAGCCTTCAGGAAACCCTCCTCCACCACCTACTGAGGAGCCCCCTGTGCCCAGCAGAGGATTCTGGGAGGTGCTCATGTGGCTCCGCTTGAGTACAGAGACTGGCCCACAGCACCGGTCTGCTCACCCCTACCCTTGAAAAGCCTACAGGGTCCCCACCGGCTGGATGCAACTTGCCAGCACCTGACACCACATACAATGTAGACCGTCGGCTAACTCTTGCTCTCGGACCATTTGTGACTGTTGTTCTACCTTATCCCTCTGCCCGAGAAACGAAGGATGTTGTGCATTCCTACCTCCTCATCTTCAGAATTATACTGTGTTAGGCTAGGCTGGACCAAGGTCACCCACTGAGAGTCATGCCTGAGCAGGAATTTGAACCCAGATCTTCCTGCTCTAATCAGTGCACCACACTCGTGCATTGGTCTGTACCCCTTTCAGATCCACCAGATCAATGTGCGGGCTCGTGCAGAGTGCAAGCACTTCTTGTAGACAGCCTTTTAAACTATTCAAAGCTATTTGTAGCGAATGTAACATTTCTGACAGCTATGGCCATGGAACTTCCCTGTCCTAAATACACAGCACAGAAGGCAGGAGGCACACTTCCCACACACTCCGGCCTGCCCAAGTGCCTCCGCTCTGGGGAAGCACCTTGCTCAAACGGACAGACTCCTTGGCCAGTCCTTCAACCTGTAGCCTCTTGCAGGCCGCTAGTGGAAAAAGCAATCAGCAGCAGAGGCTTTTCAACGCTTGCCGTCTCCTCTCCAAATGACCTGACAGAACTGTCCTTCTTTCATGATACCAACCCGTCAAGGGCTGAACTGCAACCAGCATCCCAGAGGCCTGTGGTGTGGTTGCCCCTGTTCCCCCTCCAATTTTAGAGCACCTTAATACATTTAAGTCAGGGCTGACAGTCCATCTTTTCAGTGCATGTTTACAAGGGGGGGGGGTAATCTGCACTGTAAGGAACAGATGGGAATTATTTTCTTTTTTTGCTGTAAAGTCATAGATGGCTTATGGGAACCCTGTAGGGTTTTCGAGGCAAGGAATGTTCAGAGGTGGTTCGCTATTGCCTGCCTCTGCCTAGTGACCCTGGACTCCCTGGGTGGTCTCCTGCCCAAGTACGAACCACGGCCAACCCTGCCTAGGTTCTGAGATCAGAAGAGACGGGTTAGGGTAATTGTTACTCCACGGTAATTTCCATGGCGTAAAAGAGGCCGTGGGCCCCACTTCAGCTGTAGATGTGGCCATCTCGTTACTTGCAACAGCGAGTGGCCCTTGATGGACACGCACCACCACACTCATATCAGCAGATGCCCGCAGTCACTTCTGTCATTTGGATGACCGTCTTGATGCGGAAGGAAACGGGCCTCCATATCCAAATCTGCTAAATGCAGGAAAGACCTTTGCATAAATGGCAGACGACCTTCAGGACTCAATGCATAAGAACCAGGGTGGTCTGTAGCGCCTAAACTGTCTCGACTGGGAATAGAGACATACGAGTTCAATTGCCACTCAACAATGAAACACCCGGGGGAATCTTGGACTAGCCAGCCAGTCATACCTTTTATTGGCATACTCAAACATAGTACAAAATAGGAACAAGCAAAAATACAGTTCAAGATTAAGAACAATAGGGGTGTGTGTGTGTGTATAATAAAATTCATGGCAAAACATGCCCCTCATAAATTTTAACAGATTTCTCCAGGAATTTGCTAACAGCCCTTGTGATTTCTATTTCATTATATTTTAATAAGTGGTGATAGTCAATCCCATTTACCAGATTACAGAGAGGGAAA
>NW_015177060.1:158149-172253 GCF_001447785.1 Gekko japonicus
CTCCTCCAGGAACAGCCCTTGTGATTTCTATTTCACTATCTTTTAATAAGTGACAATAGTCAATCCCATTTACCAGATTACAGGGAGGGAGAGAGATATTACCAAACAGTTCCCTCCAGGGATTAGAATATAGCTGGCACTCCAGCAATATATGTTGGATGGAATCTGGAATATTTGCCCCACAAGGACAGACTCTCTCACTATACGGAATTTGAAGGAATCTACCATAAACATCGTTTGAAGTAAAGGAATTCATCCTAGCCAACATAATGCTCTCCTTTGTTGGGGGCTTTCAAGATCACATAAATAGTTGGCCATTTTCCCAATGGGTTGAGCAAGACCAAGCGCCGCAGGCGAGCATATATAATATTGAACAGGACATAACTTAGAAAGTTCTAAATCAAGGAGCCTCTGTTTCATTAGTCTAAAATTATAGGATTCATCAGATAGGAAGAGGTCTTCCATTGCAATTCCTATATTTTTAAGGTTATCTATAATCCAGCCCAACCACACAGCATTATAAGCATCTTTTTAAAGATAGCTAAGCAAGCTATCCGATTCTGCCCTATAATAAATTCGAAGCCAATATCTGAAAGTTACAATCCACGCTTTGGTTTCTATTAGGTGCAAACATGTTTCAGTGCAGATCGCAGTATAAGGTACACATTTAGGCACTCCAAGAAGCTGACGCAAGAATATGGCCTGAATATTTTCTATTTTCTGATTCAGGGCATTAATCCACACAGGAATACCATAGAGTATTTGAGATAGAGTTTTAGCCTGAAAGACTTTGATTGCTGCAGGGAAATATTGATTGCCTTTATGGTAGTAGAAATGTTTAATCTGAGAGGAAATTAGCTGTGTTAATTATTCTGTTATGATGAAATAGTAAAAATGTTTAATGTGAGAGGAAGAGAAATTAGCTGTATTAACTATTCTGTTGAACTGCCCACTTGAGATTGTAATTGAATGTTAAGCCTAGATATTTATAACACTTGGTTTGTTCAATTTCTTGGTAACCAATATACCATTTTTGTGGGTGCCAACTTTTAGAGAAAACTACAACCTTCAATTTAGAATAGTTTATAGAAAGTGAATTTAAATGGCAATACTTATCCAAGGCTTTCAAATATCTCTGTAAACCCACTCTTGTGTGGGAAAGAATGGTTGTATCATCGGCATACAATAATAGTGGAACAGGGAGTTCATTTAGCTTGGGCAGATGCCCCTTTATAGATTTTTAAAAATGTGATAAATTGTTTAAGAAGAGATTTAAAAGATATGGAGCCAACACACACCCTTGTTTAACTCCTTAAAAACAGGTATTTTCCTAGTTAAGTGGCCTTTTGAAGAATATTTTACCTGACAAGTTGTATCTGTGTGTAATTTCTTTAGCAAGATTAACAAACGGGGATCTATCTTTGGGTCAGCCAGTTTGCTCCATAACTTATTTCTATGCACTGAGTGGAAGGCACCCTTCAGATCAATAAAGGCTACATAAATTTTCTTCTTTCCTATGTTCATATACTTGTCGGCTAAAAAAGTCAGTGTAGCACAGTGATCGATGGCAGATTTCTTTTTGGAGAAACCTATCTGTTCTGAACCAGTAATCTTATTTTGATGTAGCCAGTTATTCAGTCGATGTTCTAAGTGCTTGGCATATAATTTCCCCAGAACAGACAGTAAGCTAATAGGTCGAAAGTTTTCAGGGAGATTTGGGTTACCCTTTTTGTAAATAGGTACTAATATAGAATTGAGCCAAGGCTCAGGGCGTTCCGTGCGCCTTGGTGTTTAGTCATGCCGGCCACATGACCACGGAAACATCTTCGGACAGCGCTGGCTCTTCGGCTTTGAAACGGAGATGAGCACCGCAACCCTAGAGTCGGACTCGACTGGCTTTCGAGCAAGGGAACCTTTACCTTTTTATCTGTTCTAAACCAATAATATTATTTTGATTTAGCCAGTTAATCAGTCGATGTTCTAAGTGCTTGGCATATAATTTCCCCAGAACAGACAATAAACTAATGGGTTGAAAGTTCTCAGGGAGATTTGGGTTACCCTTTTTATAAATAGGTACTAGTATAGAATTGAGCCAGGGCTCAGGAATTGTTCCATATAAGTACATTAAAGTAAATAATTTAGCCAGGGGCAAAGACCACCAGGTTGCACATTTTTAAAAAATTTAAGCAGGAAGGCCGAAGCCTTACCAGGTTTTAAACTCTCTATTAGTTCAATAACTTCTACAGGCTTGACTGGAGGCCAAGCAGGGAGATCGAAAAGTATATGATCTTCTGAACTAGTAACGGAAGGGATGTCTGGGGGCTGAAAGACCTAACCTAAGTCACCTACTTGAGGCCTAACCTAAGTCACGGGTTGTGTGAGATTCGGGTGGGTCGCCATGTTGGTCTGAAGCCAAACATGCTTAATGTTATGTATGGAATGGAATGTATGTATGTGTACAGAGCTTGAGTCTGATGTAAGGTATTGAAAACCAACCTATCAGAACCAGGGAAGTTCTGGAGGGAAGCAAACTTTATGTACAATATCTGATTGGATGTTATCTGACATGAGGGCGTGGCTTGCCAAGCCCGGACTGTTTAAAAGGGAGCCTGTTGCTCTGTTTCTTTGTCTCGTTCTGATTTCTTCTGACTTGTTGAATAAAGCTGTTATCACTGTTCACCTGCTGCCTCGAGTCTCGTATTCAACACTTAACATAACAGCCATACAGAATAAACATCAGATGTCTGAGAGCTGCAAGATATGAACAAATATTGTACACGATTTTATTGGAAAACATGCAAATTTGCTTTTTATTAACATGAAATGAGACTGCCAAAAATAAAAACAAAAGGGGTTAAAACAGATATTGATAATATTTATTTGTCCAATGATATTTGTTTGCTAATGATATTTATTTGTCAGAGAGAGAGATGGGAAGAGAAAGAGAGAAGCAAAGAAAGCAAATAGATGGGGGAGGGGCGAGGGAGGGGGAAGGGAGGGAGGGAGAAAAAAAGAAAGAAAGTAGATGGGGGAGGGAAGAGGGAGGGAGGATGGAAGGAGGGTAGAGAGAAAGAGAAGGGGGGTGTCAGCCTCTTGGACCAAGTTACTCTCAGCAACACTCATTGTAGGTGATTTGTTTATTGATGAATAAAGATGTTCCAGCTAAGAATGCTGTTGAGTCAGAACTGATATTCTGCCGCAAAAACTCTCAATTATACCTGGTTCAAACATAGTCCCCTCTAATCATACTGACCATTTATTCCCGCCTAGCTAGTGTGCCTCTAAACCCCCCCCCACCTGTAAATCATCCATTTGTTATCTTAGCTAAGGCGAGGAGCAGGGAGACAGAGAGACAGACCCCGGCCATCTGACCGGCACCCCTGGGAAAGGAAGGTATCCAGGAAGTTACATGAGATGTATTGCCTTACAATAAAGCCATTCTCACTCACAGACATTCACACTTCCCCCTCCCCTGGAATTTCCCCAAATACATGGCAAACAAGTCAGCGAGGTTGACAGGTGGAAAGAATGAGAGAGGTGGAAAGAAAGGAGAGAGAAAGACAGAAAAACAAAAACAAAGAAAACAAACAGATGGGGGAAGGATGGGAAGGAAGGGGAGGAAGACAGAGAAAGAAACTAAGAAAGCAAATAGATGAGGGAGGGGGAGGAAGGAAGAGAGAGAGGAAGGAAGGGGGGAGAGAAAGAGAGAAAGGTGGAAAGAAAGCAAATAAATGGGGAGGGAGGGAGGGAGAGGTGGAAAGAAAGTAACTTTAACCCCCACACACATGCCCCAAGCCAGCTGGCTTGGCTTGGAGAAGGGATTTAAAGAGACAAATGCCTTCTCCAAGCTGGCAGGTGGGGCTGTGGGGCAGGGGCTTGGAGAACGCCTTTAACTTTAAATGTGTTCTCCAAGCCCCTACCCCCACTGCCTTCTTTGAGCCAAGCCAGCTGGATGGTGTGACAGTGGGGCAGGGCTTGAAAAACACATTTAACTTTAGATGGGGAGGGAGGGAAGAAAGAGAGAAAGAGAGAGAGAAAGGTGGAAAGGAAGCAAATAGATGGGGGGAGCGAGGGAGAGTTGGAAAGAAAGCAACTTTAACTTTAAATACATCCTCCAAGCCCCCCCCCCCCATGCCGGCTGGCTTGGGTTGGAGAAGGGATTTAAAGAGAAAAATAAAGAGACAAATGCCTTCTCCAAGCCAGCCAGTGAGGAAGGGGCTTTGAAAACACATTTAAAGTTGCTTTCTTTCTCTGCTTCCCTCTACCTCAAGCCTACCCAGGGAGGGGAACACTGGCTGGGGAAGGGAAGACTGATCGGGGGAGGCATGCCTCCCCTTCACTTCCTCAGTCACCCTGCTGGGAGCCGCACAATATGTGTGAAAAAGCTGCATGTGGCTCCCGAGCTGCAGTTTCGCCACCCCTGATACAACAGAACAAAGTTTGAGTCCAGTGGTACCTTTAAGTCCAACGAAGTTTAATTCTGGGCATAAGCTTTCATGTGCACAAACATGGGCACCTTTAAGACCAACAAAGTTCAATTCTGGGTGCAAGCTTTCATGTGCATGCAAACTTTGTGTGTACAGCTTATACCCAGAATTAAACTTTGTGGGTATTAAAGATACCACTGGACTCAAACTTCATTCTAGGGTTGTTGTGAGACCAGCATGAGGAGAAGCCAATACGGACACCACCCTGCACCAACTGGAGGAGATAACTGTATCATAAGAGAAGCACAGAGTATGCCAAGATCCATTTCAAGAAGAAAATACACTCTGGAATCGGCTCGGAGGACTGGTCTGTGTACCGCCAGTGGGATCTCTGTCAGTGGTGGTTTGGCCACCATGCAAGAAGCAGGCTGTGCTTTCCCCACAGCTGTGAATTCTACGGTACTCTTTTGCTTATTCACATAGAAGTGAAGAACAGCCCTCCATTTTGGTGAGCCAGTTTGTTGTAGTGGTTAGGAGTGCGGACTCTAATCTGGGAGAACCGGGTTTGATTCCCCGCTCCTCCACGTGCAGCTGCTGGTGTGACCTTGGGTCAGTCATAAGTTCTCTCAAAGCTGTTCTCTCTCGGGAGCAGTTCTTGAAAAAGAGCTCTCAGCCCCACCCACCTCACAGGGTGTCTGTTGTGGGGAAGGGAAGGGAAAGGAGATTGTGAGCCGCTCTGAGAATCCCTTGCGTAGTGAAGGGTTGGATATAAATCCAATCTCCTCCTCCTCCTCCTCTTCTGACTGAACATTCCCAAATTGTTCCACAAAAGTATTTCAGTAATAAAGGGTAATATCTTTTAGTAATTTAGAGATTTATTTGCACTGATACTGCATGTAGTTCACTGTAGCCTGGTATTTTCTTTTCAGATAATATTTGTGCCTTATGAAGAACATATTGTGCCTGTTGAAGAGTTTGTGGCTTTGATAAGGCTTCGCTGAAGGGAGGGGCAACCTGGGCACCCGTAAGCCGAAGTCAGAAGCGGAGGGCACGTTCTCCTGTGAAACTGGAAATTTTTCTTGATTTAAGACTCTAATGATCTTGCTTCGCTTTTGTAGAAATCATTGTAATATTATATTGTAATTGCACGGGATTCCATTGGACATTTATATATGCCGATTTATTGACAAACGCGCCATTTTAAATATTTTTCAGAAAAGCATTTATTACGGTATGTAAATAAGATTGTTTTCTTATAATTGGTGGGCACCCGTAAGCCGAAGTCAGAAGCAGAGGGCACGTTCTCCTGTGAAACTGGAAATTTTTCTTGATTTAAGACTCTAATGATCTTGCTTCGCTTTTGTAGAAATCATTGTAATATTATATTGTAATTGCACGGGATTCCACTGGACATTTATATATGGCGATTTATTGACAAAATGCGTCATTTTAAATATTTTTTCAAAAAAGCATTTATTACGGAATGTAAATAAGATTGTTTTCTTATAATTGGCAAGCTGATTGCGCTGTTTCTTCTTCTCCTTCTTGTAGTTCCCACACTGTGTTTCCCTTTTGTACTGTTTTAAGATCCATTTCAAAGCATATGGGTATCACCAGCTGACACCTCAGACAGGTGGATGAATGGGATTTCTAGTGATTGGAGCGGCTGCATTTGGCACAGTTCCTTGCCTTTTCAGTGTTTAGCAAGGCCAGGATAAATGATGTAGAACAGTAAACACAGAAAGAAACATTTCTTTCTGTACAAAAAAGAGAAAACACGCAGATCTGTTTCGTTTGCATTACTTATGCAGGGTTCCAGAATTCAGCTTTTTTTTTTTATGCAGCCTCTTTAGCTCAGAAATTTAATTTCTTTTTAGCACAGAGCCAGGCTAACTGACGAGAGAAAAGGAAAGCCATCAGCCCCACGTAAGGCAGTTATTTCTATTTGTATGAAAACACCTGTTTTTAACTGGGTTTAGCCTCGGTATGTCACGAGTGGCTTCCTCGGGTAACGAGGGAGTTAACGGGCATTTTTCTTTGCACAAATCATTCTTTTAAATGAAGTGTGGGGGGCGGGGTCTGTGCACTTCTCCGCATTCCTTGAAATCATCTAGAATGTGTTCTGAATCTAAAAATGCTTCCCTCTTTTCGCTAATTTGGAAGTGGGTTATTGTCTGTCACTAACAAGGGCCCAGCTGCTCAGAAAGAAGAGAGGCATATAAATTGCATTCCCATGGTTTGTCAATTCGGCAATGGCCTGTGGCAACGAACACACTCTATTAGCAGTTATCATTATGCTCTGGCAAGTAGACGGAGGGCCGTGGAAGAATCAAGTGACATTTAATTTCCTGATGGGTTCAAATTAAAGAGACACTGGGAACCCTTCTGTCAAGCCAGCTTTCATGGACTTGTTTCCCAAGTTTTCCTTTCCTAGGCCTCCCACAAAACCTCTTGGATGAATGAAGCACCCCCCATGCTGTGGGTCAAAGGGAAGATATTAAGATGCCTAGGATTGCAAAAGCAAACTGCCCGTCGTTCAGAAACCCTTCCCTCCAGAGCAGGTCACAGAGATCTGGGATGAACACTCCAGACTGAGGTTTTCTGGGCCAACCAATCTGGCAAACTCAGGTCCTCCTAGTTCAAACACTTAGCAGGCACCTGGAAACGTGTCAGCGGGCACTGTGGCGCCCGGGGGCACAGTGTTGGGGACCCCCCCCCCGATCTAGTCGAATACACTTTTCACATGACTGTGGTGTGACTGCAAGGTCAGTTGGCTGGCAGCGTCTGAGAGGAGGGGAGGGGAGGGAACTCAGGCTGCGACTGTTGGAAGAGAAGGCCTAGATGCTGCCTCAAGCCTCAGCCTCCAAGGTGGAGGTGCAAACAAGTCAGTGAGACAGACAGGCAAACTGTGGGCCTTTCTTCCTGTTTACTCTCCTGTCCCTGTCCTCTGATGCAGACTGATAGATTACAGGGAAACTGCCTTCCTTCTTTCCGTTCTGCCCTCTCACTCTCTCTCCTCTTGCACACATCCACAAGGGAGGCTGGATGCCTCTCTGCATCCGGACCCATCCAAGGTAGTTTAGATCAGTTCTGTCCCTGTCTCCTAAGCTCCACTGTCTAGAATGTAGTTCCTAAATGAAAGGACTATTATTAATCTTGAAACTGAAAAGTGGCTCTGTGTAACCTGGTCACTCTGCTAACACGCTAAGGACAAACGGCTTCTACTGCATGTAGCCAAGGTGCACTCTGCTAAGCTGAGAAGGGATACTAAGACTAACTAACTAGTTACTCCCAACAACACCCGCCCCCGGCCAGAGGACCAGCAGGCTGCCAAGAGGACCACTACACGCTAAGGACAAACGGCTTCTACTGCATGTAGCCAAGGTGCACTCTGCTAAGCTGAGAAGGGATACTAAGACTAACTAACTAGTTACTCCCAACAACACCCGCCCCCGGCCAGAGGACCAGCAGGCTGCCAAGAGGACCACTAGCAAGCGAAGAGCTGCTCTGCTCCAAAAAGACCCAGAAATTCCAGCTAAAAACTCACCTCTTCATCCAGGCACCGACAACCCGATCTCTGGTCTCCTCCTCTCTATGCCTCACATTTTAGCCCCCCCCCTCCCCCCGCGCTGAGGATTTTAGGCCCATTCTGTGTTTTGTGTATACTTTTGTTAAATTTATGGAGTGCTCAGTTTGAATGTTACCACTGAGGAAGGCTTTTAGCTGAAATGCGTCTGGTCTGGGTTCTTGTATATGGAAATAATTTGTACCTTTTAACCTGTATTTATATGATTGGACATTGGTCTTTATATTAGGAACAGGTACACATATGCAGAGAACCAGAGGATTGTGGGTTTTAAATGATATTTTAGCACTTTCGAATGTATAATTAAATTATATATGATAATTTGTACATTAGCACTACGTGCGCGGCTACATTTTAGTTTCTTTTTTTTGTCTCGACCTTTTTGGTTACCTCCCCAATCACAGAGCACTGCACCACATCGGCTCTCACACCTACCTTTCATTTCAGGGGACTGGAAGAGCTCCCTCTATAGACAAAGAGGTCTTCACTAATTAAAATAGTCTCTATTACACTTGCCGAGGTGCTTTATATATGCCTCGTACAAGAGCGATGCGAGGTGGAGGAGCTCAGTCTTTCAGAGAGGAGAAACTGAGTCACTGGCTGGCTGTGGGCTCATCTCCAACATTTTTGCTTTTAGGCTGCAGATAGGGTCATTCTTCTGAGGACAACCCACGGGCTCTGCATCCCTCAGTGATACTAACAGCAATGGGAAAGACTCATCATACAAATGTTTCATTTTCGATATGTCACATTTCTGAACATCATGGAGCTGTAGGGGGGGGGAATGAGGGGGTTTTACCCAGAAAATACCAACAACATGGAAGTCTTGGGTAAAACTGAAAAATAGGCAATACTTAATTTTCTTATGGTGCCTGAGCTTCTTTTACTGATTCAATCTCACAATGGATTCATAAAATATGGGACATTTTTATGCTGGAAAAGTTTTCTATATATGACTCTAATTGTAAAAATGAAGGCGAATTCTATAACCTTCTCAGCATTTGGAATCCTATATTAGACAAAATTTCATTAGAAACTTTTGACTGGGAAAATATAACCAAAGCAAAATACAAAATAATGTTATTTAACTAACATGTATAAACTCAAAAAAAAAAAAAACCAACCCATGTTTAAAAGACAAAACTAGATATATACATCAGACTTCCAAATATAAAGGTAAATTGTTTAAGAAAAGATACAAGTGCATTGAATAATGTAAAGTTGTACGTTGTAGTTGATATAAGCATACCCTAGTTCTGTAATGTTATCTGAAATAATTTGTTATTAATTCTGTGTGTTTCTTTGAAAAATTCAATAAAAATATAAATATTTAAAAAAAAATGTGGCCAGCATGACTAGACACCAAGGCGCACGGAACGCTGTTACCTTCCCACCGAAGTGGTACCTATTTATCTACTTGCAATTTCTTGCTTTCGAACTGCTAGGTTGGCAGGACATTTATAACTTACTGACTATATAAAACTGTACTAATTGGTATGTTTATGATATTTAAAAGAATAAAGTGCAATCTTCAGCAGAGCTGCTTGGGTCTTAGATGGGAAAAACTTCACAGGGGATTTCTACAATCAAAGTCAAAAATATATCCAATATCACAGGCAGGGGGAGGAAGGAGAGAGATGAAAATAATCTTAGTTTTTGCCATCTGAGAGGCAGGAAAAAAACAGAAGTTTTTCACAAAAAGAGGCTTTTACAAAACACAAATCTTGTAGTAAACAAAAGAGGGGATGATATTTGAACAGAAACGGTCTCATAATAGGATTAGCAGCATATTTTATATTATAGAAACCTGTATTATCATGATAAACATTACAGCGTATTAAATGTGGATAAAATTAACCACATTTAAACAATAAATATATGCTGAAAAAATATCATTATATTATCATTATTTAACGACTTGCATAAACATCTGCCTGCTATGCAGCCCGAGTAAGACCTTTACAAGCATTTCACTTCACAGAAATGTTTTCCAGTGCTCCCACCAATTTCCAGTTTTTCCACTGGAAAAGCTGACCACAGTCGGGGGGGGGGGGAAGCCTCCTTTCCCCTCCCCCCTCCTGGCCTCCCCATCTTCCGTATCTCCATTGGAGCAGCCATAGAACTTTGCACAAGGAGTTCTTTGCTTGGAGGAGCCATTCAGACCCCGGGTGAATGGAAGGCAGACATTTCCAATTACTAATCTGGCAACAAACCGTTAACTACCCCAACCATTCCCATGGCTCCACCAGCCTTGAAAACAATAAATTAATTTTGAATTTCAGACGGGGCGGCATGGGGGCGGCATGGGGGGGGAGGCAGGTTGACAGAGAGAGGAAAAATTCAGGAAGTCCTTGCATGAGAACGAGGGAGAGAGCTGAACAGAAGGGCCACTCTTCCCCTCTGCCAATTAAACAGGCACATCGCGCCAGCAGCTCATTTTGCCATCCTCAGAACATGAACTTGCAAACGGCAAGAGAATGCAAGAAAGAAAAGGAGCCGGGGGTGAACAACCGTTGGACAAAGAAAAAAGGTGCTGAACTGGAGCTCACCCCGCACCCACTGGACTCTCCTCAAAGAGCTTTGAGGCCAAGGGTGCGGCTGAAGGAGAACGGCCCCAACAGGCCACCCTCCACTCACTGAGCTTCTGGACAAAGAAGAGGCCCATATGCTGCCAGTGCTGATCGGCCGTCAGGGCTGAATGCAGCTACCTAAGTGCCACAAACCCAGATGCTCTTAGTTCACTGGCTTTGCCACATACAGGCATGATGGCCCACAGGGCCAGGCAGATCCTTGCCAATCAATGCCTACACAGTGGGCTGCGACATGATCCTCTTTTCCCTCCGGCTTGCAGGCACCCAGCTACAGGGCTGAGTCTCCGGTGCCTGGGTGCTCTCCAGAAAGAGGCGATTTGGAGAAACTGGACAGGCTCTAGAGGACAGAAGTCCCAGGGTCACTTTCAGGACCCTCAAGACCACAGGACAAGAACCTAGGAGGGCTCCGAATGTCCATTCGGCCTTCTGAAATCACAGCCTGAAGAATTAAACCGTGGAATACAAAGCTAAAAAGGAAAACTTTTGGAACCAGGCACATATACAAATGTGGAACCTCCTCAAGCTGAAGCCAGGCTCGCCCGATCTCCTCAGATCTCAGAAGCTAAGCAGGGTCGGCCCTGGTGAGGACTTGGACGGGAGACCACCAAGGATTGCTACGGGGGCAGGCACTGGCAAACTGTCCCTGAGCATTTCTTTCCTTGAAAGTCCCGTGGGGGTCACCACAAGTCGGCTGCAATTTGACATAACCCTCTCCCCCCCCAAACCCAAGCTGGAATGGTTCTGTGCAGCGTAAACACTCTGCAGGAATCGAACCGTCTCATGAGATAATTAAGCCACAGAGTTCAGCCACACATCACCAGTGATCATCAATTCCTGCCATTAATTAATGAATGGATGCTGATACACTTCACTTGCAAATCAGGCCCAGAGAATACAGTGATGCCTACTTCCAAGTGAACATGCTTCTTCCAAGTAAATGTATGAAGCTGCCTTATACTGAATCAGACCACGCATCTGCCTGGCTTCATAGTCTCTATTCTGACTGGTTGTGGATCTCTAGGAACCTGCAGGGTCTTTCCCAGCACCAGGGCCGGCTCGAGGTGTTTCTGCTCCCTAGGCGAGGCTGCCTTGTGGCGCAGATCCCAACCTCCCGGTGGGGCCTGGAGACCTCTGGAGCCAGCCACCCTTTTGCTACCACCGCCTCCTCCCCCTCCGCAGCTGTCAGACCCAGCGAGCACGCCCCACATGTTCCTGCGGCGCCCTACAAGATGGAAGAGAGGTTTATCTCGTGCTCCGCTTCCAAAGGCAGTTTGGGAGGGAGGTGGGGGGGGGATCCTGTCTCCAGTCGGGGGATGCTCACCGGATGCCTCTCCCCAATTAGTGAAGTGAAGTGCTGCCCCTGGGAGAGCCGCTCGCGAGCTTTTGGCGGGGGGGGGGGACACAGCTCAGCGCCCCATCCAGGGCCCAGCACTCTAGGCGAATGCCTAGTTCGCCTAGTGGGTGAGCCGGCCCTGCCCAGCACCCTATCATGTATGATCCCTTAACTGGAGATGCCAGGGATTGGACATGGGTCCTCTTGCGTGAAAAGGAGATGTTCAGCCACTGAGAAACAGTCCCTCATTTGCTCCTGTATCAATGGAGGGCTGTCCTTCCCTTCTATGTGAATAAGCAAAAGAGAACCGTTGAATTCAGTGCTGGGGGGAAATTACAGCTTACGTCTTGCGTGGTGGCCAAACTGCCACTGACAGAGATCCCACTGGAGGTCCACAGACCAGTCCTCCAAGTCCCCTCCATCCATCACAGAGATGGGCCTCCCGTTAGTACAAAGTTAACCAGGGGTACTAGAGGAAGGGGCCATAGCACTGTCAGCTAGGTCTCTAGCTGCCATGGCGTGAGGGGGTGCCTCCGGAACTCTAGGTTTCTTTTCTCTGCGTCTTTAGTGTTTCTTTATCTCTGTAACATGAGCGTTTGGCCTTGGTGTCTAGCACCAGCTTTCTCTTGGGAAACTAGACCCGTTTGCTTGGCGGGGTTTTACCTATTCTTTGATTGGCTCCTGGCCATCAGGGGACCCCCTTGAATTGTGTGTATCTGCTTGCATTGCGCGTTTATTGCCAGTTCTAACACGAGATGTGTAAAGATAATCTGCACACTTCAATGTCTCAATAAACTTCACTTCCTTGCAAGAAGGTTGTTGGGAACTGATTGCTGCAGGAGTCTGACAAGCGCAGAGACAGATCTGGATCGGAGTCCAGAGAGCCGCTTCCAGTCTGGGTGAACAGCTCTGGTTCCTGGGACAGACCCAACACTTTTTTTATGGGCAGTGTTTAGTCACCACTGGAGGATTCAATCCAAAGAAATGCTGACCCACCTCAGCTGACAGGTGGTTCTTCTTGTGCAGAGACTGCTCTGTGCCTGACATCCAGGTGATTTCCAGGTTGGCAGGGTCACCTCACACCCAGCCCCCCCGAGTATCCCCTCCTCAAGGCTTCTCTGCTTGCGAAAGAACCAGGTGTCCGTGTTTACCTCGAAAACCTCATTAAGAAGTCTGAAGTGGAAGATGCACATTATGGGCGAACTGATTAATCAACACCAGAAGCTGCTAAACAAAACACCGGCATTTTGAGGTGGCTGACTGGATTCCTCCCCTTACACAGGAGAGACAACCCACGGGAAAGACAGCACGGGTGGCAGTCTGGATCCCAGTCTTTGCAGAACAGAAGCAACACCAGGGCAAACACAACTGAAGAGCTAAAGTCCTACTTCCACGGGCAATAATCTTGCCCAAGCAATTCTTTTAAAATACGGCACATATTTTTAAAGCAAAAGATGCATGTGATCCTCAGTAATTACATTCATGAGAATACAAAGAAGGAACTTCTTAAAGTGATGGTTCAGGCTTCTTCCAGTAAAACAGATGGAGCGAGACCTTAAGTCCTCAAGGGTCTCTGAGGAACACGGCTATGAAAACAGGCCTACCACAGAGCGGGTAGCTCAAAGGCAGAGTGTGCACCTTGGACAGAGGAGATCCCAGGTCCAACTCCAGGCATCTCGAGTGATAAAGGATCTCGGGTGGCCAGGCACAAGGCACCACTGCCAGGTAGAACGGACATCCACCAGCAAGTTGGAGCAGTGGTCTGATGCTACCTGAAGCACAGACCCCACACATCAAGCCCCAAGGATGAGACGGGGCATGCAACTACCCAACCTCCAACACCTGGGGGTGCTATTGCCTTTGGCAGACTTAGCTGGTCACCATACAGCTTGGGAAAGACAGCCCCAAATACAGCCCTGACCAAGTGTCAGGTAGCTCTGTCATAGGTCTGGAATGTGGAGGGGTGCCCTCCCGTTTTCTGTCTCTCCCTGGCTCACCAACTGTTTGCTATCTTAGGCTTGACCTTGTAGATGCTCCAGCTACAGTTTTCTCGGCTGGGAAAGTCAATGGCTTTTGCTTTGCCTGCTTGCTTTGCCTGCGCGTGCGAGATGTATCTATTGGTTCATGCTTACTCGGGGGGGGGGGATATGTGTGATTCTAGTATAAG
>NW_015177060.1:172310-181422 GCF_001447785.1 Gekko japonicus
TAGTACTGGATTTACCAATAAACAGTTATCTTCTTATGAAGCCCTGTGTTGAGTAACCTAAGGACCCTGACACCAAGCCACACCCAGGCTCCAGGAACACCCCAGACCCTTGCTGACTGGTGCCCTCACTACAAGTTGGCCACCCATGGCAGAGAGTCGTTCCAGATGATGCCCAGCACCAGACAAGGCTTGTAGCTGGCAAGTCTCCCTGCCTTGGTCTTTCAGTGATGGAGACCAGCGTGAGCCAGAGCATCGCACAGTGCCTCCCACCGCCCACTTCTTCTCTCTAAGGGACACTGACCCAAATCCCTTCGCAGCCAGGCTTCCCTGCTCTGTTTTATTTAACAACGAAGCAATGGCTGCAAAGCAGAAATCCAAGTGTGGTGGTGGTGGTGGGGAAATGCGGTCAAGTCGCAGCCGACTTGTGGCGCCCCTGTAGGGTCATCAAGGCACGAGACGTTCAGAGGTGGTTTGCCACAGCCTGCCTGGGACAGCCTAACCGGGACTGGCCCTTCTTAGCTTCTGAGACCTCACAAGACTGAGCTAGCCTCAGACGTCCAGGTCAGGGCAAATATTCTTTTTGTTGTTGTTGTTGTTGTTCAGTCGTACATTCGAGTCCGACTCTTCGCGACCCCATGGACCAGATCCCGCCAGGCTTTCCTGTCTTCCGCCGTCCTCTGAAGTTTGCTCAACTTCATGTTCGTGGCATCTATGACACTGTCTAACCATCTCATCCTTTGCCGCCCCCGTCTTCTTTGACCTTCAATCTTTCCCAGCATCAGGGTCTTCTCCAGTGAGTGCTCCCTTCTCATTGGGTGGCCAAAGTATTTGAGCTTCAGTTTCATTATCTGGCCCTTCTAGGGAACAGTCAGGGTTGATTTCTTTTAGGATTGACGCAGGGAGCAAAAGCACCTGCCATAACATCTAGCTAACAGCCGGTAGGCTGTTCAAGACCCACCGCGGCCGGAGTGAGCACCCGGCCCTAGTCCCAGCTCCCGCCCACCCAGCGGTTCGAAAGCCTTAAAAACCACTTAGATGAATGGGTACCTGCCTTAGAAGGCAGGGAGTACCCTCCTCCATTGGGAGGTGGGGTGGGACTCTAGCAGCGGCGATTCGGCGAGCAGCGGCGGAGTGGTGTGTAATGGCGGCGGCAGGCAAGGTGGCGAGCAGAAGTAAAAGAAAGACGTAACATCAAGCGGTGGACCAGCGGCAGAGGTAAAGCCAGGAAGCGCAAAGACCCAGCGGCGCAGGCGCGGCGGAGCCTGAGGGATGGAGCCGGAGCCGCACTGCGGTCGGCGCGATGAATGGCCCGTCAACTCCAGAATACCACCGAGAAGTCTGAAGAAAGAGTGGATGGAGAGGCCAAGCTGAAGCCGGGAGCCGAGCCGAGCCGAGACAAGCTGAGGAAATACTAACTGAACCCCACTGGGTGCTGGTAGGCAATCCCACCCCAATGATGTATGTGCCCATAGTTAGGGATAATAAACTATGTAAGCCGCTCAGAGACCCCGTGGGAGGGGTTCGAGCGGGATATAAGCTGAATGTAAATAAAATAAATAAAAATGTGATCTTCTTGCAGTCCTAGCACCCTCAGACACATCCACAACTGAGCGTCCTTTCGGCTTTGGCCCAGTCGCTTCACTCTTTCTGGGGTTACTTGTACTTGCCCTCTGCTCTTCCCCAGTAGCATATTAGACACCTTCCAACCTGAGGGGGTCATCTTCCGGCGTCATATCTTTTAGCCTTTTGATACTGTCCATGAGGTTTTCTTGGCAAAAATACTGGAGTGGGTTGCCATTTCCTTCTCCAGGGGATCACGCTTGGTCTGAGTTCTCTGCTGTGGCCTGTCCGTCTTGGGTGGCCCTCCACGGCATAGCCCACAGCCTCATCGAACCACGCAAGCCCCCTCGCCACGACGAGGCAGGGATCCATGAAGAACTAGGGAGATTGTCAAGAAGTCAGAATGGAAAGAGATGGAGTCCTGAATACTCCGCTGAAAGGAGGGAGCCTGTCCTTGACGCATTCTGGCCTGTGCCTCACCCACCACCCCACCCACCAGCCAACACGGAAGGGGCAGGGACCAAGGCACTGCTTACGCTACCAGTCCATCGCCAACTCCGCTTGGAGCCAAGCAGCACCAAAAGTGCAGGAGGACAAGATCGCTGGCGCTGCTGGGTAAGGGATGAAGCAGGGTCAGGGGGACTAGCAGGAGGTGTGGGCTGGCCTCTGTGAGGAGCAACATGCGGGGGAGACAGAGGAGGCTTCTTACTGCTCTCTGCGGGAGCCAGCCATCACATCCAAGAGACCGGGTGCCAGCAGCACATAAGAACATAAGAGATGCCAATGTTGGATCAGGCCAAAGGCCCATCCAGTCCAACACTCTGCGTCATACAGGGGCCAGAAACACCAGCGCCATCAGGAGGTCCACCAGTGGGGCCCATGTGCATCAACAGACAGTACAGTCAGGAGATCAGCTCCTGGTACAGCCAAGCAAGGCAGAGCCTGCATATTAGCAATAAAACGCTTATATGCCAAATCCATCCCTATCAGGACTTTGGCGGCACATGACTCATGGATCACCACAGCAGTCCCGCCCACAAAGCCTCCACAACACACATCCACTTTAGATACCCCCCCCCCCCCCGGGGTCCCCGCAACCCCATGGGGAGCCACAAGAACCTCTCCAGACAGGATCTGCTCAGGTTCTACTAGGGATCAATGCACAGAGGTCATATCAGCTCCCGAAGCCAAACAACCCACAAGTTTAACATGGTTTACCTGAAGTTCAGGAGAAAACTCTCTACCCACCCAGTCCAACTGCCCCTTGTCCACAACAGCTGCAACGCTGATAGCCGGGGGTTGAGGCTTGGGCGACTGGCGTCCCCTCCATTGGCTCAGCATCCGCATTTGCAGGGGTCAAGCACCTCTCGTTTTGTGCTCCTGCCAGTTTGGCGTAGTGGTTAAGTGGGCGGACTCTGATCTGGGAGGACCGGGTTTGATCCCCCACTCCTCCACTTGCACCTGGCTGGATGACCTTGGGCAAGCCGTAGTTCTGATAAGAGCTGTCCTTGAAAAAGGGCAGTTTCTGTCAAGAGCTCTCTCAGCACCACCTACCTCACTGGTGTTGGGGAGGGGAAGGGGAAGGAGTCTGTAAGCTGCTCTGAGACACCTTTGGGTAGTGAAGGGCCATGGGGTATGAATCCAATCTCCTCTCTCTTCTTCTTCTCTTCTGCTTGCGCTCCTCACTGGCCAGGTTCCAGCCGCACAGCCCAGCAGCCCCTGCAACAGCTACCTCAGTGACAGGCACAACTCCTCAGAAGACAGAGAGATCTCGCCCTGACCTGATGGCTGCGTGTGAGTAGCCCAAGGGCACCTGCTTCTGCATGGCTTGAAAAGGGGACTAGTCAGATTCATGGAGGAGAGAGGTCTATCCGGGGCTATTAGCCATGGGGACCAAAGGGAACCTGCACAGTCAACCTCTGAATCCCGGAGCCGGGAGGCAACCTCAGGGGAAGACCTCGGCCTCTATGCTCCGTCGTCGACCCACTGGCCTCTTAGTGAAATAGGATGCTGGACTAGATGGATCACTGGTCTGATCCAGCAGGGCTTTTCTATTGTTCCTAAACATACAAAGTGCCTTTTGAGGGAGAAAGACAGTCCTCTGGGTGCCGCCATAACAGGAGCTTCATTGGTACCCTACTGGCCCAGTTGCCCTGGAGGGCCAACAAACAGGGCGGAGAGGCCAAGGCCTCCTCTGAAGTTCCCTCTAGGATTTGGAGCTTTGCTGCTCCTGTAGGTGTAGGTTCCTTTTAGGGGCTGTGGTGCTGGCGGTTTAGACCCCTCAGGCAAAGAGCCTGGAGTCTGTGCTGCACCAGCCCTCTGTCCATCAGCGGCCGAAGCCCCAGTCTGAGGATGCAACAACTACGACCTGAGGCCACCACGCAGTGTGATGCCCACCACTGCTGCCAGCCAGACCGCTGCTGCCCCTTTAACGCCACTGCACCTTTCAGCCTAGGGAGAGGAGCCCTCGGTCCACTCGGGGAAGATGTCGTGGCAGAAAGCGCCGTGAAGTCATAGCTGACTTATGGTGACCCTGGAGGGTTTCCAAGGCAAGAGATGCTCAGAGGTGGCTGGCCATTCCCTGCCTCTGCATAGTGACCCTGGACTTCCTTGGTGGTCTCCCCTCCAAATGCTAGCCGGGGCTGACCCTGCTTAGCTCCGGAGACCTGACAAGATTGGGCTAGCCTGGGAAGAGAAGGCCTCCCTTTTGCTGAAACACAGCTGCTCTGTTGCTGCTGCACTACCTTGAAGTGTCCAGGATCTGCATCCTGGGCTACGGAGTCCAGGAAGAGCGATGCCCAGCCTTGGATCTTCTGGGCGGATCCAGGTCTCCAGAGGCTTGGCGCTTCCTGTCTGCTCTGCTTCCCTGACGGATCATTCAATGTCCTGCCTAGAGATGGAAAATTTCCGGAAATTTTGAAGCTCGGGAAAAAACCCGGGTTTTTTCCAGTTTTTTTCGGGGGGAAACGGAAATTTTTGGGGAAATTGAAAAAAATGCTACATTAGCATTTCTTTTGTCTTTTCTAGATTGAAAGTCATTCTATTACTTTAGGAACATAAAATATGACTATGGACATTTTTACTTGGCATGAAATTATCACAACTAGCATATTAAAAATATAGTGTATCCAAACAATTATTACGAACGGAATACCCACCCACATGCAAAAACAAAACTGAAGCCTTTTTCTTTTCTTGTGGCAATAGCACCTCCTAAAGGAAGAAATGCATCTTGTTCTTGCATTGGAGAGTTCAGTTTGTAACCTAGGGCTTGCTTGTCCTCAGTGCACATAATATATATTGATTTGGAAAATATTTGAACACCTTGTCTTAAAATATTTTATTCATCATGTTAAAATAAAACATTCCATAATCAATTTTTTTCTTTTCTTTTCTTTTTTCAATTTTTCAGGACAAAACAAAAAAGGCTTCGGGGGGGGGGGAATGGTTTTTTTCCCGGGCCTTCACATCTCTAGTCCTGCCCAGCCTCACCTGATGGGGGGGCGACAGGCTCCGAAAACACCGCTCGAGTGCCCCGTGCCCTCCGATTTCGGATCCTGCCTCTTCTACTCAGGCCAGCCGAGCAGATCAGGGGAGGGAGATGAACTCACGGTGGCTCTTGCTCACACGTCTAAAAAAAAAATGCTGTCCGATGCTTTTCTGCTCCAGAAAGCAGCACATGAAGAGCCACAGGGATAGAAAGAGCCAATTCCAGAGCGATGCAATCCAAGCAAACCAGTGAAAGGATCAACTGTGTGTCAGAAGCATGAGTCCCCCATTCCACCTCTTACGTTCCCACTGGCTCTCGCGTTCAGAGAACATCTGGCAACAGTCCGCTCCAACCCAAACAGGCCAGCTCCCGCTTCATACTTTTACTTTCTAATGTCCAGATGGGCCTTTGGATTAACGTGTCTGACCTCACGTTCGCAGGATGTAACAGCCGGAGCGGAGCAGAAGGTATCACTGGCCGATCAGACAGCCAAATGTTTGAAACAGCTGATTGATTGGAATGGAAGCCGGCAGGGCTCCTCCCCACTGGACGGCCACAGTCCCTCCTGGGAACCTGAACAGAACAGCCCGCCCACCACCACCACCAGCAGTAGCCCTGCTTCTTGGGCATCAGCTAGCGTAGGGGCTGCTCGCAGGCATCCTGCCCCATGCACAAGCTTTACTCTCACAACCACCACCCTGTGAGGTAGGTTAAGCCGAGAGCAAGCAGCTGGGCCAAGGTCACCCAGCTAACTTCCATGGCTGAGCCATGCCGCTTCACTGGGAATGGAGAAGAAAGAGGGAAGAAAGAGGCCGAGCGGCAGCTGCCTACTTCTTGCGTTTCTTTGTGTGGGTGCGCATGACCCCGACTCCTGCAGAATGGAAGAGCTAATGGCCCGGCGTCCCAGCCATTTCAGAACATAAGAATGTAAGAGCGCCATGTTGGATCAGGCCCATGGCCCATCCGGTCCAACACTCTTCTGTTTCAGGCAGTGCCCCAAACCCAGGTGCCCTCAGGAGGTCCCCCGACATGGTCAGAAGAACCCCAGAAGCCCTCCCCTTGTTGCCCCCCCCCAGCACCAAGAATACAGAGCATCACCACCCCAGACAGAGTCTTCCCTCTATACCTTGTGGCTAGTGGCCACTGACGGACCTCTCCTCCATATGTTTATCCAATCCCCGCTTGAAGCGGTCTACGCTTGGAGCTGCCACCACTTCTTGTGGCAGAAAACCACCACTACTTCTGCAACAGAAAGGTACCCGGCTGCCACACCAGGGAGCGCCAGACAGAGTGGAGTATTTAACAGTATCGACCACGACAGACAGTGAGGTGTCAACAACAGACAACGGCCAGAGCATCGGACAAGTATCTCTGGGAGAGCCAGACCGCTGTCCACTTCCCAGCATGAAACTGCACTGGCTGACCTGGGGCCAATCCGTCCCTCTCAAGCTAACAGGGTTTTTGTGGGGAGAAAATGGGGAAGGAAGAACCTGCTGTCCTGAGTTCCTTGGAGGGAAGGAGGGACAAAATGTACAAGATGGGAGATCAGATGACTGACAGTCAACTGTAGGGATGTGACTGGCCGACTGCAAGGAGTCCCGGACCTCCTGGAGACCCAGAGGCCAACGCCTCCAAACCCTTCTGTGCGGCTCTCCCACAATGGCTGAGCAGCCGCCTTGGATGCCGAGTGGAAAGAATGCCGGTTTCCTAGCAGCAGGCAGTCGCTTCCTCCAGTGGCATTTTCCAGCTTCCAAAAACGCATCCGTTGAGCCTCTTTGGCATCTCCGCTCTGTCGGCTGTGTTGACCTCCCCAAGCTGTCTCTCTTGGGTTTGCTCAGTCCAGCCCAGGGTGCTCGATAAGCGGGGGTGGGGTGGGGAGCTGCCATTTGCATCAGAACGCATGCCTTTTGGGGACAACACTTTTCCTCTGCAGAGTGCAGCCACTTCCATGCTCTGCAAAAAGCCAGGAATGGCTCGCCGGTGTGTCGACTTGGCGCTCTGAGTGAGTGTGTAGAGAGCAGCCTTCCCAGCAGAGCAAAGAGAGGATGCCACTTGCTGGCACCTGAACCACGTCTCCTGACTGAGCGCCTCGCTCTTCTTCCACGGAGGGATATTCCTGGCGTGTCTGGATCACACACTGCAGCGAACAGTAATTCTGACACATGTGCCACACTTGGCTGGGTAGGGGGTGCCACACTGGTGTGCAGATGTTTCACACGCCTGGGTGGAATTCAGCAGTGTAACTAGCTGTCAGGAACGACCTGGATTTGAACCCGGAGGCTCCTGTTCTATGAGCTGGTGCCCCCTTGTGGTAAGCCTGATAGAGGGGGCAGTTCGGCTTTCCTTGGTCACGGTACGGCTCTGTCCCTCGGGCATCCCATTGGTTCTTCTGGAGCTGGCCCGGCTATAAATGCTCACGAGCAGTGTTCCCTCTAAGCTGAGTTAGTGTGAGCTGGCTCACAGTTTTTTAGCCTCCAGCTCACACATTTTTGTCGTAGTATTGACTTCAGCCAGTTTGGTGTAGTGGGTAAGTGCGCGGACTCTAATCTGGGAGAGCCGGGTTTGATTCCCCACTCCTCCACATGCACCTGGCTGGATGACCTTGGGCAAGCCATAGCTCTGCTTTCAAGCTGTTCTTGAAAAAGAGCAGTTTCTGCCAGAGTTCTCTCAGCCCCACCGACCTCACGGGGTGTCTGTTGTGGGGAGGGGAAGGGAAAGGAGGTTGTAAGCCGCTCTGAGACTCCAAGTGAAGGGTGGGGTATAAATCCAATCTCCTCCTCCTCTTCTTCTTCTCTCAAGACACATCAGGCAGATCAACTGCAGCAAAAAGTTTCCTGGAGTACGACCTGGACAAAGTCATCCAATGCATGAAGCGCATCCTCAGTTGGTAAATGCAGCTTCTGCACAAGAACGGACGCGTAGGGCAGGGGGGAGGAGGAGGGGTGTCAAAAGGCAATGAAGCTGCACAGCCTTAGCACTCCAATGCAAAGCTCAAACGCATATCGGAGAAGCAATCCCGAGCATGTCTTGGTTTTGGGAACCAGCCATTCTATTTGGCATTCTGCCAAATCCCAAACATTGCCATAAAGAACAAATTTAGAGTCCAGCGGGGGCACCTGTAAGACCAACAAAGTTTTATTCAAGGTATGAGCTTTCGTGCACGAGCACACTTCTTCAGATACAGTGAAACAGAATTTCCTCAACCATTACATATAGGAGGGGGAGGGGTTAGTTGCCAGGAAGGGCCAATTAGAGTCAAGACAGAAACAAAAATGGGAATTACCAGTCCATACGTATAGGTAGACAATTATTCAAACTTCTGTTTAATCCTTGAATCTCTTAAACATCTTCATTATACTGTATGATAATTTACTGCTCACCCTCCACCTGTACGTATGGACTGGTAATTTCCATTTTTGTTTCTGTCTCTGTCTTGACTCTAATTGGCCCTGTTGGCAACTAACCCCCCACCTTCTCTCTTCCTATATGTAATGGTTGAGGAATTGAGGAAATTCTGTTTCAATGTATCTGAGGAAGTGTGCCTTGCACACGAAAGCTTATACCTTGAATAAACCTTTGTTGGTCTTGAAGGTGCCACTGGACTCAGACTAAGTTCTGTTGCTTCCGACTAACACGGCTGCCCACCTGGATCTATTGCAGTAAAGAATAATTTACTAGACAAGCTGCATATCTGCATGGTGAAGACTACAGCCACTGACGCACTGCGCAACGTGACAGCAGATACCGCACAAAAAGAAGCCCATCTCGCAATTTTGGCCCACTCCCTTCTCTGTCTGCAACAGACACCTGAACAGGTGCTGCTTTTGTGTTACAAGATTGCCTGAACTCCTCAAAGAACAAGTGTCACAGAATCATAGAATGTTAGAGTTGGAAGGGACCTTGCAGGTCATCTAGTCCAACCCCCTGCACTCTGAGTGCAGGAGCATAGCCGAAAGATAGCCCTACATACCTACAACAGACATGGAAGATGGTTGTCCAGCCTCCACTTGGAAACATTCAGTGGAGCATCCACCACCTCCCGAGGCAGTCTGTTTCACTGCT
>NW_015177060.1:181693-187568 GCF_001447785.1 Gekko japonicus
TCTTCTGGACACGCTCGAGCTTATCAACATCCTTCCTAAAATGTGGTGCCCAAAACTGGACACAGGACTCCAGGTGAGGCCTGACCATAGCAGAATAGAGCGGAACAACCACCTCCCGTCAAGTGTCAAGTGCTCTTCGGCATCCAACAAACCTCAGGTGGGCAGAGGAAACTGGAGGCGCTTTTTTCCAGAAGAAAATGCCATCACATCTCTGAAGCAATGCGGATCACTCACAGCTATGCCTGATGTAAATGCAGAAGTTGTTTCCCTGAAAATTCTGAATACCGCAAGTGGGGTGGAACCCATGAAAGAAATGCAATTCGCTGTTCCAGTATAATGGCTGGTTTCTATTTGCATTCGTCCTGTAATGTTCATCAGAGGCTTTCTTCTGCAAAACCTGAAGTAGGTATATATTCTTTGTTAGTTGAGTCATATAACCTAATCAATGAGAACCAGAATGGTGAAGTGGTTAAAAAGTCTGACTGGGCACTCAGGCAGAACTAGGTGTAAATCCCCACTTGCGCCACGGAAGCTCACTGGGTGACCCTGGGTCAGTCACACACTTTCAGCCTGACCCTCCTCACAGGGTTGCTGTGAGGATAAACTGGAGGAAAGGAGAATGATGTAATCTGCTTTGAGTCCGTCTGTCCCGCCGCCACCCCGGGGGGGGGAGAGAATGCAGTGTATGCATGAGTGCAGTAGGTTCAGTACGGCAAACAGGCACCTCCATCCAGATTTCTCCTGATCATGCAGTCTCTGCAGTGCCAGCAGTTTTGACTTTGCTCAGGGGGCCCACGCTGGGGACAGGCCCAGGCCCAGATGACAGTCGATGCAGAACAGTGAGAAGCCACATGTCAAGTGGAGAACAGCAGGAAACCCTGTGCCTGAAATCACAGCACCCATCCTCTCTCAAGTGAACAAAAGCTCTGTGCCCAGGAAAGCTGGACTCTACAACCCATAGTGCGGTGTGGTAGATGCAGAGACATTAGCCTCCCTTGCAGTCTGCATTCTGCTCCTGCTGGTGATAAAGAAAGCACAGACCACTGGAAATGCTGCTCAGAGTCCTTTTGCCCAGTAGCTGACCACTCCATCTGAAACTTATCTTTGCTTCTGAACAAATGCCACATTCTACATCCAGGACCTAAATCTTTTACTCACGCAAGGCAGCTGTGGGATCTCACAAGTTACTTGCAGTTACTTGCCTGTGGGAAATTATTCTGCAGGTCTATTGCACTCACCTAAGCAACAAGGTACTCTGGTATCTCGACTCGTACCTCTTCAGACAGAAACCGAAAGCTATGCTGAGCAAGCACTGCATTGTCCATATTTTAAAACATATCCAATCCTATAATGCAAAATGGTGGTCAGTCATCTTCAGAGGCACACATTCAAATTCTGGCCTCAAAATTCCAAATTGGATAAGTTTTTACTATGTAAGTCACAGAAGAAGAAGAGGAGGAGGAGGAGGAGGAGGTTGGATTTATACCCTGCCCTTCACTTGGAGTCTCAGAGCGGCTTACAAACTCCTCTCCCTTCCCCTCCCTACAACAGACACCCTGTGAGGGAGGGGAGCCTGAGAGAGCTCTTGACAGAAACTGCTCTTTCAAGGACAGCTCTTGTCAGAACTACGGCTTGCCCAAGGTCATCCAGCAGCTGCAAGTGGAGGAGTAGGGAATCAAACCCGGTTCTCCCAGATTAGCGTCCACACACTTAACCACGACACCAAACAGCCGACTTATGGTGACCCCAGCAAGGGGCTTTCAAGGCAAGTGGGAAGCAGAGGAGGTCTGCCATTTGCCTTCCTTGCTGGTCTCCCTTCCGAGAACTGACTCTGCTTCGCTTCCAGCAGCTGATGAGTTCCAGGCTCTCCCAGGTCGCCTTCCTTTCCAATTTGATAAGTTAAAAGTCCAATAGTTTGCCTTCCTTGTTGGTCTCCCAGGTCGCCTTCGTTTCCAATTTGATAAGTTAAAAGTCCAATACTCTCCTACAAAAATGTATCGTTAGAATCTATGAGCCGAAGCAAGTAAATCCAGTGTACATCTTTTTCTCTAATACAACTTTGGTGGCACCTCGAAAGTTCTGGCCTGGCACGGGGGTGGACAATGCGCAGCCAGAGACCAGTGGGGCCGTCACCGCTGAGGGAAGCTGGGAGATGCAGGCCGCAAAAGACGACAGACACAGAAGAAAGACACACAAGGGTCTTCCCCCTTCTCCTCCTGGATATTCAGAAGGCCGCCTCTAGATCCCCCGCTGCTACCTGACCTGCTCAGTCAGAAGCGGCTGTTGCCGTGAGTGAGACAAGACTCTTCGGCAAGACTCCCACAACCCAGTTGGACCGAATGCAAGCCTGAAATCCTGCCCATCTGTTTAGACAGCTCCAGGGCTGGCTCTCTAGCCAAGCCACCCCACTGACTGCTTGGGGTGGCAGAATAAAGAAAGCGTCATTGTCCTGCAGGGACCCAGCGGCACAGGAGGCGGCCGGTGGCGTTTCCTAGACCCACAACCCAGCCAGTGGACAAACAAGCCCGGGAGACTGAGGTGACAAAAGCCCCTCCAAAAGGCCCTGGACAGCACCTTTCCTTGTCCTCCACCGCTCCCTCCACCAGCTTCATCTTTTCAACTGCAGCAAGCAAGGGCCCCCCCGTTTCATTCCGACAGCGGGCCCAGGCAGGAGAGGGGGAAAGGGGGACCAAAGAGCACGGCGGGGGGCCCAGGAAGTGCATCCCCCCCAAGGCTGACTCGGCACCTTTACAGGGATCCGCAGGGTCTCCACGCGATGACCTGCGACTGCAGAAGACACCTTTAAAGCCCTATATGGCCAGGGACCAGCATACCTGTGGGACCGCCTTTCCCCATATATACCCGAGAGCACTTCGGTCGGGGTCTCAAAATCGATTGACCCTCCCTGGCCCTAAGAAGGACAGACTGGCTATGACCAGGGCCAGGGCTTTCTCAGTGGCGGCCCCATCCTGGTGGAACAAGCTCCCGGAGGAGATCAGGGCCCTGTGGGACCTTTTGCAGTTCCACAGGCCCTGCAAGATGGAGCTCTTCCCCCCGGCTTTTAGTTAGGGAGCCGCCACTATTCTAGAGCCCTGGCTCTTGGCCCTTAACATCTTGGATCTTAACACCTCACCTGTGCCTCTGGGAGACCCAGAGCAGAACGGCTTCCAGGGAGTACATCGAGTTAAGCCATCTTGAATAATCAATTGCAGCACTTTATGTAGCAGTGATGACAATGGAAGGGTTTTTATATGATTTTATGTCGTTTTTAACTGTATTTATGTATCATGTCTCCTGCCAACCTAGCAGTTCGAAAGCAAGACATTGCAAGTAGATAAATAGGTACCACTTCGGTGGGAAGGTAACAGCGTTCCGTGCGCCTTGGTGTTTAGTGATGCCGGCCACATGACCACGGAAATGTCTTCGGACAGCGCTGGCTCTTCGGCTTGGAAACGGAGATGAGCACCGCACCCCTAGAGACTGGCTTTCGAGCAAGGGAACCTTTACCTTTACCTTTATGTATCATGTATTGATTGTGAGCTGCCCTGAGCCTGCATCTTGGGGAGTGCGGGGTGCAAATCTGAATAATAAAATAAAACAAAAGGGCAGGATTCGTGCACCGGGCAGCCCCCACACTCCTACCTGCAGGAGCGAAGAGGGAACGTCAGTGGACTGGCTCCTCATCAGGGATCACAGGAGGGTGGTTTTTGTCACAACTTTTCGGCCTTAAACAAAAGCGAGGGACTGACTGGCACACGGTAGCTAGCAAAATCAGCCTCTCTTTGTAGGGGTCTGTAGAAACAGCCACTGTGATATTCACGGTTGCCTTTAAAACACTCTGCTTTTCTCCCCAACGAGGGCCTAAAATGTCCTCCCCTTTTACCCTCACTACCACAACAACCTTGCGGGTTAGGTTAGGCTGAGAGAGAGAGAGCAATTGGCCTAAGGCTACCCAGTGAACTTCCACGCCAAACGAGAGATCGGAACCTAGGCCTTGTACATCCCAGTCCAACCCTCTAACCTGGGCTCATCTTGCTGTTTCACAGGCCCACTGGCACCTCCCCTACACTCCCGGGGCCAGCCACAGGGGCCTGCCTGCTCTGCTGTGTGTCCGGTTCAAGCTTAGATGTCCAGTTGCTCATCCAATTATCCACAGCCTAGAAGACAAGAGTAACTCAGCTTCATACACCACTTGCATCCAGAGGTTAAGCACGAATGCTCTCCTCTGGAACGCCACACTCAAAGAGCGCAGGTTGTTCACGCTTGAATGTTCTCCTACAGCAGAGGTCCACCACCTTTTTGAGCCTGCAGACCCCTTTGGGATTCTGACACAGCATGGTGGGCACAATGCAGCCATCAGACGGCAGCGACACAATGGCTGCTGCAGACCCTGACGCGGACGGCCCAGGCAAGCCCGATCTCGTCAGATCTTGGAAGCTAGGCGGGGCCGACCCTGGCCAGTATTTGGAGGGGAGGCCTCCAGGGAAGACCAGGGCTGAGAGGTCAGGGGCAGGCTATCGAGCCACTTCTCTGAACGTCCTCCGTGCCCCAGTAGGAGTCGCCAGAGGTCGCTGTGACTTCCGGCCATGGGCAGCCACACGCCCATGCATACACACACACAATACAAAAATGTCCCCCCCCCAAAAAAAAAATGGCTGCTGCAGGAGGTGGAACCAGCTACAAAATGGCTGCTGCGCTTACCTTCAATCGGCACAGCCAATCAAATCTCCAATGGCCAATCAGAAGCCTTGCTGGTCAAAAGCCACACTGCGCCATGGCCGCTTTCTAAAAACACTTGAAATGCTGTTACCTTCCTACCGAAGTGGTACCTATTTATCTACCTGCAATTTCTTACTTTTGAACTGCTGGGTTGGCAGGAGCTGTGACCAGAGATGGGAGCTCACTCCGTCATGCAGCACTCGGGTCTCAAACTGCTGAACTACCAACCTTCCGGTCTGCAGTTCAGCGTCTTAACCGCTTGAGCCACTGCAGCCCTCGTTTACTTTAGTACTCCTGCCATTCAATGGTCCAATGGTCCAACTGCTTCCCTAGCCAGTTTCCTGATCCTAATGTCAACACTCCTTCCTGTAGTGGGGCTAACACTTGCACTCCCAGCCTCCCTCTCTGTTGCCTACTAGCCTGCTGAGGGCTGGCAGGGGAAAAATGTTTTTAAAAGTGGTGTTGCATGTTTGGCATGATGTCACTTCCACCAAATACCTGGAAATGACCTCACATCTCTGGTGTGACAACAAAGTGACATTCTAGGATCCCCACTGCTTGACAGCTGAGTGCTGACAGCCCTAAAAGCCCAACCTCACAGCAAAGTGGGGGAAAACATTGCTGCCTTACTCTCTCTCATACCAAATAACACCCCTGTAATTACTGGCATATCTTCAGGCCCTCCAGTCCAGCATACAGGATATATTTTGGTACTTGAGAGAATAACCTGTAATTTAGTAGACCCTGTGCTCAAGTCTTGTAGCATCCATGAACAAACCACTTTCTCACAACATCAGCTCCCCATCGCTCCCTTATATATAAAGCCATAGTGGGCCCCAACGTTCCAAAATGCACACCTTTAGTGTTTGGCCGCAAGAACTGTCAGTCAGAAGATGCTGGCTGGGTTGACTGGCTGCTTTGTGCAGTCCCGCCCGGCGTTTCAAGGTCTTTTGCATATGGAAGCTGATTGGACTTCACTCCATTCCACACCTCAAACTCCCCCCCCCACAAGGCAGTTGGAATTGCCAGTTGCATATGGAACCTACTGTATTCTGAGGTAAAATATGTCCTCACTCACAACACATCACTTCCCCTTCAAAAGAAACAAACCCAATAACACAATCATGCCACATCACAAAGAAGACAGATCACACCA
>NW_015177060.1:189232-194057 GCF_001447785.1 Gekko japonicus
TGGGGGGGAAGAGAGCAGCGAGGGCCAAGCGGCCCTCACTTAGGTGATGGAAGGGGGGGAAGAGTAGACAGGGCCGAGAGGAAAGCTGCTCGGCCCTCGCTTCGGTGCCGGGATAGGGGGGGGAAGAGAGTAGCGAGGAGCCGGGGGGAGAGGCAATGGGGGGAGATCAAGGGGGGGTGGAGGACAGGGGGGAACCGGCAGGATGGAGGGGTACTTACCTCCTCCTGCTGCTTCCTCCTCTGCCTCCCCCCCCCCGCGAGTATCACAGGTCCACCCCTTGTGTGTATGTATATATACACACATACACACACACACACACACACATACTGGGAAAGTGGTGAGAGAATAAAACCAACAAAGTAGCGGCCGCCGTCTCGACAACACGGTTACTTTAACCTGCCCAGCCAATCAGATCTCCAGCGGCCAATCAGAAGCCCTGCAGTGCAAGAACCCCACTTGGACCTGCCCACTTTCTAAAAACATCTGGCATGTGCCAGGAAAGGTGTTGGGTGGGTGCCCATGGGCAACATGTTGGTGACCCCGATTTAGTGGGTCCCTGCCAGGGGAAGCGCTGAACACACAACGAAATCTCTCGCCACAGCAACCCACGGGATCGGACAGTGCAGCCCTTTGGCTAGATCAGGCTCACTGAAAAAATAATAATCCTATTAAGAGAATAATACAAAGACAGGGAAGTCTGTCCCTCCCCCCATGTCAAAAACACCCCTCAAATAAGGGAAAGGGACTGCGGGGGCAACCTGTGGTTTAATTTCTCTGTGCATTCTGGATATTCAGAAGGTATTGTGACGATGAGGACACGCTCTGGAATGGCCAAGGGATTAAATCAGATCCCCGCACGAAAAGTGGTGCTGAGCGACCGGACGCCGCCGGGGCCTTCCAAATGATTGCATCTGAACCAGGGCCAAGCGGGGAGGCACGTCCACGCCCAGCAATACGGGACCCGCTCGGCTTCGGGAGGAAGCGATTACTCGGCAATAAATAATGCAATCCACTGTAAATAAGGGAAAGGACTTTGATAGTCACATATAAGATAATGACCAGCATGGAGAGAGGTAGTGGGGGGGGGGGGGATTTTCCCCCCCTTTGCCTGAGGAGGATGCCAGGTCACCCAGTGAAGCCGATTGGTCTGAGAGATGAAAGCCCTTCATCGCTTGGTGCATAATTAACTTATGGAATTTGCTGCCAAACGCTGTACTTGTATCCACGGGGGTTAGATGGCTTTAGAAGAGGATTAGGCAAATCTACGGAGGCAGAGAAGTCTATCAGTGGCTGTGAGCCATGATAGCCAAATGAAACCTCCATACTCAGAGGCAGCGTACCTTTGAATCCAGGAACCCAAAGGTCACACAGTGGGGAAGCTTTCTGGAAGGCACCTGGCCTAGCCACTCTTGGAAGCCGAGGTCATGCTCCCTTGGGCCTGCAGCCGGAAATACTGAAGAGTGCTGGCGGGGGAAGGGAGACCTGTCCCACCAGTTGTTTTTACACGACAGCTTCTATGGAGGAGCAGTCTAAGCAGTGAGAATGTGGGGTTTTATCCAATGCTCCCTCTAAGCTGTGGGGTCTTGTGAGCAAAAATTCTACTTTGTGAGCTCCTGGCATTAAAGTTGTGAGCGAGCGATTTGGCTCCTGCATAAATCAGTTTGCTCTGGAACCATCCTTCCTGAGCTAAGACAGAAGTCTGTGAGCTGAAGGCTAAAAAACTGTGAGCTAGCTCACACTGACTCAGCTTAGAGGGAACACTGGTTTTATCTGCAGGGCCTCTGAACAACCAAATGTGCGTTGGAAAGGTGAGATAAAAAAGATTCAGTAAATGAAATTAAAGGTTCACCGACCGTCTTAATTCAGCCTGCTGCTTACCAAAGGATGAAGTGATGGCCACAGGCACAGACAGCTTTAAAAGAGGATTAGACAGATTCATGGAGGATAAGAGGCAGCTAGAGGGAACCTTCACTTTCAGAGGCAGTCAACCTCTGAATCCCAGAGCCAGGAGGCAACATCGGGGGAAGGCCTCGGCCTCTGTACTGTGTTTGTTTGGCTCTCCAGAGGACCTCATTGGCCAGGATGCTGGACTAGATGGACCCCCAGTCTGACCCAGTAGGGGTCTTCTTATGCTCTTGTGTCTGGATGGATTGACAAGATGGCCGGAGGGGCCACAGGGTTAGAATCAGGCCCGGATTCTAGAAAGGAATAGTTACGAGCCCATGAACTTCAGGGAACTGCCCTCCGGAGGCTCACAGTAACCCTGCCCAGCCTCAGAGGCAGGATTGAGGACTTTCAGGGGGACAGAATTCCCCTGGCGACAAAGAGAAGCGGCACTTCCCCTCCCTCCAAAACAGCTGGGCCACTTCAGACTACAAGTGGGAGCTCGCATGACTCAACATTCCTCCGTGCCAAGAATCCCCTCTGAACAGAAAACGGAATGACTGGGAGGAGGGCTCTAGCCTGGCCCGGCTCCTGAGAGGCTGCTTTTCTCTCTGCGAGGACTTCTTCACGGGAAAACATTCAGACACACACGCCCCGCCCCACAGTCCGAAGCACTCCAATCCAGAGACATGCTTGCTTTCTCTTCGGTTTGGGAAAACCAGGTCCGAGCACAGGGCTGGCTGTGTTCCCCTTTTATTCCGGAACACGGCCCCACCACGCAAGTGACTGAGAGCACAGCCCCCGACAACTGGTTTGCAGCTGGGGAAATCCTAGAGGAGAGAAAACACCGTTCTGCTGCTGTCTGGGAGAACCGTTCCTCCACCGTGCATCAGTCCCGTCACACTGGTATCCCTTCCCCAAATGAGTTCTGAGAAGTACGCATGGTTCCCCTCCCCATGTGACCGATGGAGCAGTCTGAGATCCCCCCCCCCGCCCGTGAGCTTCATGACAGAGTCTGGACATGGATTTGAGCACTTCGGGCCTGAGAGAGCTCTGACTGGCTCCAAAAGTCAGTGAAATACTCCTCTGTGATAACTGCTGTTTGCCTTGACCTGGATGCCCAGCCTCACCAGTCCCTGGAAGCTCAGCAGGGTCAGCTCTGGTTGGTATTTGGATGGGAGACCACCAAGGAGGCTGCTCCACGGAGGCTGCCAAGGGCCAGTCACCTCTGTGCATCTCTTGCCTCGGATGTCCGATGAAGTCCCCGTCAGTCAGCTGTGACTCGAAGGCGCTCTCCACCACCGGCTCCTCTCTAACAGGTGTGTTCTTTAACAGACATTTTCTGCACAGGAGGATACTCCGCAGGAAAACCAGCAGCAAGGCACATGAGCCCAGGCGGAACAGCCTCAAACCGCACACCTGCCTGGAAGTCAAACCAGCCTCCTGCTGATGGAATGGCTACTTGAAGGGCCAGCTAGGTAACCTTTCCCGGGTCACCTCTAGGTCTTCCCAGGTGTACCTCCTAGTGCCCAGGGAGCAAAGGGGGGACGTTCCCATAAGGAAAAGGCCAGGGTACCAAAAGACACCCGGGAGCTTGGGCCAACCGCCCTGGGAACATGCACCCCACTGACAGGTTCTCAGGCAACTCGGCGGTGGAAAGTGTGGTCTAAGCACAGCTGACTTATGGCAACCCGAAGGCTTTGCAAGGCAAGAGATGTTCAGAGGTGGTTGGCCATGGCCCGCCTCCGCGTCACGACCCTGGTCTTCCTGGGTGGTCTCCAATGATCCCTCTAAGCTGTGGAGTCCTGTGAGCAAAAATTCTACTTTGTGAGCCACTCTCAGCCCCGTAGCTAGGGAATTTTGGGGGAGGGGGCCTTGGGGGGCGCCAGGTAATTAAATCAAAGCACAAGGCAGGTGGCATGTCAGGGCACTTTGGGGGCAGCCCAGGAAGGAGGGGGCCCCAGAAGAAAGACTAGGGGGCCAGGCCCCATGGGCCCCATGTTAGCTACAGGCCAGAGCCACTGGCATTAAAGTTGTGAGCGAGTGATTTGGCTACTGCATAAATTAGTTTGCTCTGGAGCCCTCCTTCCTGAGTGAAGACGAAAATGTGTGAGCTGGAGGCTAAAAAACTGAGAGCTAGCGCAAACTAACTCAGCTTAAACACTGGTGGTCTCCCATCCAAATGCTACCCAGGGCTGAGATCGGGCCGGCCGGGGCCATCCAGGTGAGGGTTCTCAGGATCCCACCTGCGGCATTCATAACCCACTCAATGAACCCCGCAGGACCGCAGGGCTCCATCCGTCCCCTTCGACGGCTCTCCCTCCAACCCCATCCCCATGCCAACTGAGACATCTGCCAACTGACAATTCAACGCACGAACTGGAGCAGCAGGCGAGCTCGACGCCCCCGAGCAGACAAGCCCGGCTCTATGGCAATAGCCTCGCCAGTGGTTATTCAACTCCTCAAACAAGACGTGCGGGGGCTCAGCCTTCTCTGCCGGCCTCGCAGTTCCAGCCGGGAGACTCTTTCTCTCTCCCCTCTTTGCTCTTTTACAAAGGAACACGCCTATTGCCGCGGTCACCCAGCGGTGAGAAGATGCACTCTGCACATGCCCCGAGGCCGCCTCCTGCTCAGGAGCCCCCGGAATGCAAGCTCTTCCCTGGCTCCTGGTCTGCCCTGCCCCTGGTCTTCTCGCCCTCCCCGCCCACGAGGAGAAATCCGACTCCCCCCCCCAAAAAAAAGGGGGCATCAGGAAATCTCTATGGGACATTCAATTCGTGCTCTGCCTTTGGGGATGGACTGGGACTCAGGGAAGGGGGGGGGACACACAGAGCCGACCCGACGGGCGCTGGGAGTCGCGCGGCTGGAGCTGCCCACGGGGAGCTAGCTGCCTTTGCGCGCCTGAGAACTGAGCGCACCAACCCGTGGGCAGCTCCAACCG
>NW_015177060.1:194674-199350 GCF_001447785.1 Gekko japonicus
CCTGCTCCTTCTCCATACACACACACACCCCGCATCCCTCCGGCCGTGGAGGCTGAGCTGCCTGGGGAGGGGCGCCCAAGAGCCCGGGCCGCTGGAGGAGGCGCCTCCTTCCCAGAAGTCGGGCCCTCCCGGAGCTCAGCTTTTCTGCCTGGGAGTCATGGAACTGGAAACCGACCCCCTGTCCTCCTCCGGTTGCCAGCGCTGGACTGGGGGATTTCTGGAGACTGGGGGCGGGGGCCAAGGGAACATAAGAACGCCAGAACAGCCCTGCCGGATCAGACCAGACAGTGGTCCATCTAGTCCAGCATCCTGTCTCACACAGTGGCCAGCCAGTTCCTCTGGATTGCCAACAACAGGTCATAGAGGCCAAGAACTTCATAAGATCGTCAGAAGAGCCTCGCTGAGTCTATCTAGCTACCCAGAACCAAGAGTCTGTCTAGTCCAGCATCCCATCTGACACAGTGGCCAACCAGTTCCTCTGGAGGGCCAACAACGGTAGAGAGGCCAAGGCCTTCCCCCGATAAGAACATCAGAACAGCCCTGCTGGATCTGACCAGTGGTCCATCTAGTCCAGCATCCCATCTCACACAGTGGCCAACCAGTTCTTCTGGAGGGCCAACAATGGTAGAGAGGCCAAGGCCTTCCCCTGGTAAGGTCTTCCCCTGATAAGAACATAAGAAGAGCCCTGATGGATCAGACCAGTGGTCCATCTTGTCCAGCATCCTGTCTCACACAGTGGCCAACAACAGAGCAGAGAGGCCAAGGCCTTCCCCCAATAAGAACATCAGAACAGCCCCGCTGGATCAGACCAGTGGTTCATCTAGTCCAGTATCCTGTCTCATACAGTGGCCAACCAGTTCCTCTGGAGGGCCAACAACAGGGCATAGAGGCTGAGGGCTTTATAAGAACATAAGAGTCCTGCTGGATCAGACCAATGGTCCATCTAGTCCAGCATCCTGTCTCACACAGTGGCCAACCAGTTCCTCTGGAGGGCCAACAACAGGGCATAGAGGCTGAGGGCTTTATAAGAACATAAGAGTCCTGCTGGATCAGACCAATGGTCCATCTAGTCCAGCATCCTGTGTCACATGACAGCAGCCAACCAATTCCTCTGGAGAGCCAATAACAGGGCATAGAGGCTGAGGTTTTCATAAGATTGTAAGCAGAGTCCTGCTGGAGCAGACCAGTGGTCCATCTAGTCCAGCATCCTGTCTCACACAGTGGCCAACCAGTTCCTATGAATGACCAACTATAGAGCATCGAGGCTGAGACCTTTATAAGAACATAAGAGTCCTGCTGGATCAGACCAATGGTCCATCTAGTCCAGCATCCTGTGTCACATGACAACGGCCAACCAGTTACTCTGTATGGCCAACAACAAGACATACATAGAGGCTGAGGCATTCATAAGAACATCATATGAACTCTGCTGGATCAGACCAGTGGTCCATTTAGTCTAGTATCCCATCTCACACAGTGGCCAACCAGTTCCTCTGGAGAGCCAACAACAGGGCATAGAGGCCTGGGATTAGCACCTCTGAATGTGGAGATTCCCCTCAGTCACTATAGCTAGTATCCACTGATAGGCCAGATCAGGATACTATTAAAGGCACAGGTACATAAGAACATAAGAAGAGCCCAGCAGGATCAGACCAATGTTCCATCTAGTCCAGCATCCCGTCTCACACAGCAGCCAACCAGTTCCTCTGGACGGCCAACAACAAGGCATAGAGGCCAAGGCATTCTCCTCATGTTGTCTCCTGGCTCTGGGATTCAGAGGTTTAGTGCCTCTGAATGTGGAGGTTCACCTCAGCCACCGTGGCTAGTAAACCATTGATAGACCTCTCCTCCATGAATCTATCTAATCCCCTTTTAAAGCTGTTTATTCCTGTGGCCATCACGACACCCTCTGGCAGCGAATTCCATATTTTAATCACTCTCTGTGTAAAGTAGTATTTCCTTTTGTCCGTCCTGAACTAGGGAGGGTGTGGTTTGGGGAAAGGGAGGGACTTCAGAGGGGTATAAGGCCATAGAGTCCACCTTCCAAAGCAGCCATTTTCTCCAGGTGAACTGATCTCTGTACCCTGAAGATCAGTTGTAATTCCAGGAGAGCCAGTTTGGTGTAGTGGTGAAGTGCTCGGATTCTAATCTGGGAGAACCGGGTTTGATTCCCCACTCCTCCACTTGCAGCTGCTGGATGACCCTTGGGCAAGCCATAGTTCTGTCTGAGCTGTTCTTTCAAGGACAGATCTGGAGAGAGCTGTCTCTGTTCAGCCTACCTCACAGGGTGTCTGTTGTGGAGAGGGGAAGGGAAAGGAGTTTGTAAGCTGCTCTGAGACTCCGAGTGAAGGGCGGGGGTATAAATCCAATCTCCTCCTCCTCCTCCTCTTCTTCTTCTAGCCACCACCTGGAGGTTGGCGACCTTAGGACACACAGTTCACACAAACATCTCAGAGAGGACCACCCTTTGAACCATGAGCAGGAGCTTAGATTTTTAAGTCTGGAGTGATCTCATAGTTCCATGAGTCCCCCCCAAAAAAGATGCCTGTAAGGAGGTGTGGGTAATATGCAAACATATACTCAATAAAGTAATCCTTTTAAAAGCAAAGATGTCCCCCCCAAAAAAAGAAGAAGTCTTCCATGATTTGGCCACTCTGAACACCCTCCACAGAAAGATGGGAGGCGGCAGGGTCTTGGGAAGGGGGCCCGGGGGTCTCTCCAGAAAAGCCAGATGTGCCCCTGAAGAAAGGAAGGAGCTCTTGCAGAACGGCGGGTGTGGAGCATCTCGGCTTCTTGTGCTGTGTCTGGCTGGCATGGGCAGGAGGTGCTCTTTGTGACTTTTCAGCCAGACCTTTTGTAGCCTTTTTGTCTTGGGGCCTTGGAAGCATTGCCAACCTTCAGGTGGGGCCTGGAGATCTCCCAGAATTACAATTGCTCCCCAGACCACAGAGATCAGTTCCCCTGGAGAAAACGGCAGCTTTGGAGGGTGGGCTCCGTGGCATCATACCCTGCTGAAGCCCCTTCCTCCCCCAGCCCCCCACCCTCCCCAGGCTCAGCCCCCAAACCTCCAGGAATTTCCCAAACTAGAGCTGGCAACCTATGTGGAAGGCACGTGTTGTGAGCTGTGGGGTTTTCAGGGCCAGCTGGATGTCTTTGAGACCCCCAGAAAATAAATTCTCAGTAATCAGGGAGGAGCAGAAAAATCGAGGCATGAAAGTCGGTGGGCCACTTTCCCCAGAGAGGAACCTTCTCACTCCTTAGGTCACGAGGCTCATGCAGCCAAGCCAAGCCGATGTTGTTCCAGGGTTTATTTGCAAAATGGGCAAAAACAAGCCACACTCCGAGCACAAAATGCACAAGGCTTTTGGAAGGGTTTGGGGGCATGAAATCCTCCTTGGTGAGGAGGCGAAGAGTGTGCCCCCCCCCCAAGACCTCCGAATACAGGGAGAGGGGAGGTTCACCTCTCGCTGTAGAGTTGTTCTCTATAGCATCCATAATTGGAGGCAACCCTTTCAACTTTTCTTTTCAGGTACAGAAGAAGATGGAGAAAAATAGTAGTAATTGAGGTAGAAATGAACTGTAGATTATGAGTTGTATTAGGATTAACTAAAAGTTATGGGGAAGTTGGACGGGAATCATAAACGGGTAAAATAGGGGCATATGAAAAGAAGAGGGATTAAATAAGAGTAGAAATCAGGACTTCCGGTATGGCGCGACGACGGGAGGGAGCGCGGGCTTGAGCTCCGCTCCTCTTGAGCCCTTTCGTTCTTTTTCGAGCCCCCCAGGGATGGGGGAGCACGACCCGCAGTCTCGGGAAGAGATTGCGAGAGCAAGGGGCTTCTGTCTGGCCCCCCCCCCGAACTTGGCAAACGGTGGGGTGTTCCAGAATTGCCCTGAAGCAGGAACGGGAGAAGGTGAAGAACATGGCCGCCGTGTTCTTCTAAGTTGCTGCCTCCGGGACTGTTTTTAACTTTTTGTGTGTGTGTGAAGAAGATATGTCGCATTGTTAAGCTGTTTTGCTTAGAAATACCCCTGGAAAGATTTCGCATACTTATGAAAAAACCGGCCGTAAAGATTGGACGCGAGGAACTGTGAGTAACGAGACATGTGGGGGGGAGGCGTTTTTTGAGCTCCAGTAACGGGGGGGAAAAAAAAGTCTACAAATAAACCTGTCTGTGAAGGTTAGAGAAAAGTGGAAAGTGGAAAGAAGGTCATAGACATGGAAGACAATATGGAAAGAGAAACAGAAAAAACAGATGGAGAGTTTTCCTGGGACGATTTTAAAAATTGGTTTGCAGAGGAAGTGAAGCGGACATTTACAGAGCCATGTCTGAAAGTTTTGAGAGATGCTGTAAAGGAGATAGTGGAAGTGAAAGGAAATAAGGAGGAATGGCAAGAAATGAGAAAGCAAGAAGAAGGGTTGGAAAAAGAAAAGGAGAAGGAACTGCAGACTTCCCAGAGATATTTTGTTGAGGAAGAAATCCAGGAAGCTGACTTTGATAGAGTCGTTCTGAGGAAACGACGACCAATTAAGCCACGAGCAAAGAAAAAGGGACTGCTATTAGACTTGATAAAGGACAAAAAGAAGGTTAACAGGGATAAGAAAGCAAAGAGAGAAGTAAAGAACTTTAAAAACTTATGGCAAACTTTTATTAGAAAAAATGAAAGAGACACAA